>NW_015163170.1:0-18346 GCF_001447785.1 Gekko japonicus
CCATCACTGTTTTTACTCACATCCATACCCAATAATGTTGTATTTTGCCAAGATGCTTAATTTTGAAAGATTTTTGAGTTGTTTTCATAAACCAGTTTAGCTGTTCATTTTTGTCAAAAATAAAACACAAATCATCAAGAAAAATTAGAAGATAGCATTTGCTTGCCCCAATCACTATGTTAAACAGACAAGGATTGGCTATGCTCTGTTCAAACCCTAAATTTTTCAGTTTGTTTGTTAAACATTGATTCCAGAGATGTCCGCTCTGTTTCAAACCATACAATGCTTTGTTGATCTTCAACACAAGGTTTTTGTTTTCATGCTCAAATCCAGGAATTTGCTGCATGTATAATTCCTCATCAATTTCAGCATTTAGGTAAGCGGTCGCAAAATCAAAATACTTGCATTCCTTGTAAACCAGCTTTTGTTAAAGCTATATTTAGCGTACTTGACCTTACTGTAGGCGAGAAAATTTCATCATAATCTGCCCCTTTTTGCTGGAAATAGCCTTTTGCGACTAACCTAGCTTTTGTTTGTGGTTCACCATTTTGCAACGTTTTTAGTTTGTAAAGCCACCTACAATCTATTACACTTTTGCCTTCTGGCAACTCAGACAAAGTAAATACATTGTTCTCACACAGACTCATATTCTACTTTCATAGCCTCCAACCATGTTTTTGTTGAAGAGAAGACATTTCAACTACCTCTTGGTAATTTACTGGTTCCCTCACATATACATGGTTCACAACATTTGCATCATAACCATACCTTTGAGGTGGTATACCTTTGTTACTCCTAGTAGACCTTCTAGGGGTACTCTGTTCAATTTTTACTTCATCAGAATGAACAGGTTTTGGAGAATTTCAACAGTTTCACTTTCAGCTACATCTGTTAGCGGTAAAACTGCTTAAGCAGGCATTTGATTAGTGTGCACTCTGTGCCAGTTTTTACTCTCGCAAAAATTTGCTGACCTGCTAAAACTCACATTGCTTTGCTCATTCGTAAACCTGTAGGCTTTCATGCCTGTACACGCATTCAGGAACGGTTATACTTTTATTGCAAAGCTATAGATGCAGTAACACAGGCACTGTTAAGAATGGCGGCAACCCATTGAACATAATAGGATATAGGGCATTCGCATGCATCCCCCCATGGCATGGGCCAATTAGCTACCCTCCCGCGCACTGGACCAGCTAGGAAACCGTTAGGTGGCGAAAGCTGGGAAGCAGTAGTCTCTCACAGTACATAGGAGACTTCCAGACAATACATCCTCCTCCTGCACATCTGTAGCAATAAGAATTTCAGCACAGGCAGAACAGCAGAAATAGGAATGCAATAACAATTACCAAGACACAGAATGAACTCCTCAACCCCCATGGCAGCATAGCTGACATACTGCCTTCTCCAAAATCAGCTTCTCCCGACCATTCCGGGAGGACTCCCAGTAATTCCGAGAGATCTCCCGGCTTGTCCAGGAACTCCTGATGGAACTGCCGCAACAGGTCAGGGGCCCGAATATCCCCTACTTCCACCCATTCGAGGTGCTGGGGTCCGAAATCCACCCATTCCACCAAATACAGTAATTTTTCCCATTTGATCTTAGAGTCCAGAATCCGTGATATTTCGTAATGCTCTTCGCCCTCAATCATGATGGGAGGGGGCACTGGGTTCTCAGGACGCCAGGGACAGGAACCCGTATCTCTTTTCAGGAGGCTGAAATGAAATACAGAATGCAATTTTCTCAATTTTTTCGGCAAGTCCACTTCCACTGCAACATCATTGATGATTTGTTTAACTTTAAATGGGCCAATGTATTTCCAGCTCAACTTCCGGCTAGGTCGCAACATGTTGATATTTTTGGTAGAAACATACACAGAGTCACCAGGCTGTAGAGCCCAACCCTCCACCCTTCTCTTATCAGCCTGCGTCTTATATGCTTCCTTGGCTGCTGTCAACGTCTTGCATAGAAAAGGCCAAGAGTCCCACAATTGTTTACACCATTGAGCAGCATCCTCTGCCCCCATGTCCGTATCCCCTTCCAGGAAAGGGACAGGCGGGCTGTCATAACCATACAGCGCCTTAAACGGGGACATCCCCGTGGACGAATGACAAGTATTATTATAACAGAATACTGCAAGGGGCAACAAGTCATGCCAATTGTCCTGTTGATAGTTGGCAAAACAACGCAAATATTGTTCCAAGGTTTGATTAACTCTTTCTGTTTGACCGTCAGTCTCTGGATGGTAAGCGCTACTGAGTCCATGTTCGACCCCCATCAGTTTCATCAGCTCACCCCAAAACCGGGAGACGAATTGGGTTCCCCTGTCGGATACCACTTTAGTGGGTAGCATATGTAGTCTCACCACGTGCATGAGGAACACTTTTGCAAGTGCTTTGGCAGTAGGTAATGAAGTGACTGGGACGAAGTGTGCTTGTTTGGAAAAGAGATCCACCACCCCCCAAATTACAGTCATAGATTTGCTGGGTGGTAAGTCACTTTATAAAATCCATTGAAATGACTTCCCAGGGTCGACTCGGGGTCGGAAGGGGGTGCAATAGACCGGGGGGTTTCCCTGGCCGAGGTTTACTCATGGCGCCAACTTGGTATGATTGAACAAATGAAGATAGGTCCTTGCGCATATGGGGCCACCAAAACTGCCGTTGAAGCAGTTGCAGGGATTTAACAAACCCCGAATGTCCTGATAGTTTGGAGCCATGCACTGCCTGCAACACCTCCCCCCTGAGGGAGAGGGGAACGAACATCTTATGGCCCCGGTACCAACAGCCATTTTCCCTTAGTTCAAAGTCCCCCTCCGCTACCATAACGGCTTTATCCTCCTCCAAAATAGCAGAGGCGAATTTACTGTGCCAAGAGTCTTTTTCCCCCTCGCCCGCCCCAGTAGGTCCCTTTGGAGGCGGCGCAGGGGGTGGAGCAGCCAAGTGAGCTTACTTGCGCGTCGTCACAACTCCGCCCAACTGTGAACGCGTGAACATCGAGTCCAGGACAACCTCCTGTTGGCTCTCGTGTTGGGGAAGGCAGGACAGGACCTCAGCCAACGACTTAGCTGACCCTGGGAAATGGTGCAGAGTGAATTGAAACTCGGAAAAGAAATCAGCCCATCGGAGCTGTTTGGTGTTTAGGCACTGGAGCATTTTGAGAGTCTCAAGATTCTTGTGGTCCGTCCATACCTCAAACGGAACCCTCGCCCCCTCCAGTCAATGCCTCCAGGTGGATAGGGCAAGCTTTATCGCCCCCACCTCCTTTTCCCAAATTGACCAGTTATGTTCGGTGTCACTGAATTTTTTGGAGACGTAAGCTAAGGGGTGCAACATGCCACCCTCCCCCTCCTGTAATATTGCCCCTTCCATAGCAACATCAGACGTATCAGTTTGTACAATAAACTTTTTAGTTTCATCGGGGTGGGCGAGCCCCGGTTCTGAGGTGAATAAGGCCTTTAAGCGGTCGAACGCGTCTTGGCACTCATTGCTCCATGGGAGCATGGCACCCGGCTTTGTTGCCTCCGGGCCCTTCCCCTTAGTTTTTAGGAGATCTGTGAGGGGTAAGCTGACCTGGGCAAAGTTGGGTAAAAAGGTTCTGTAAAAGTTTGCAAAACCGAGGAAGGATTGGAGCGGTCTTTTGGTTCGGGTGTACCTCCCAACCCACCACATCTTTTACCTTCCCTGGGTCCATGCTCAGGCCCCGGTCAGAGATCCGATACCCCAAGAAGTCAATTTGCGTTTTGTGAAATTCACATTTGGACAGTTTGGCAAACAGTTTGTGCTTGTGCAACGTGGTTAAGACCTCCCATACCAATTTCATGTGGGAAGGCAGGTCAGGAGAGTACAGCAATATATCATCAAGGTAAACAAGCGTTCCCTGTAAAAAAGGGTTTGTGTAAGACTTCATTTATTAAGTTCATGAAGATACCCAGGAGGCCCTGAAGGCCGAAAGGCATCACCTGGTATTCGAATTGACCCAGGGGGGTGTTGAAAGCGGTCTTATGTTCGTCCCCTTCCCTGATGCGAACCCGGAAGTAGGCATCTCGAAGGTCCAGTTTGGAGAATCTTTTCCCTTTGGCCGCTTCCACGAGCAAGTCTTTAATCAAAGGCATGGGATAGGCGTTAGTAGACGACACTGCATTTAAGCCCCGGTAATCCGTACAGAGTCTTAGCCCCCCATCCTTTTTTTTCAGAATAGCACTGGGGCCTCAAAGGGTGACGAAGCCGGTCGGATGAACCCCCTGGCTAAGTTCTTGTCAATAAATTTGCGCAGTTTTTCCTTTTCAGCTGGTCCCTTTGCATAAATGCGCCCCTTTGGTAATTTCTGCCCCGGCAATAGTTCAGTGCTACAGTCTGAATGTCAGTGAGGAGGGAGCTCATCTGCTTCTTCCTTTTCAAACACTCTAGCCAAGTCTCGATACTCGGGGGGAATGGTTAATAACTCCTCTTGAGCCAGGCACACACGAGGACCCTCCGCTATGGGCTGTTGGCCCCAGTCCGGGTCCCACCGGTGGCTCTGGCACTCTGGAGAAATGAACTGTACTTTCCCTTCGTTCCAAAAGATGTATGGGTCGTGTCCGTGCAACCATGGGGCCCCGAGGACTAAGGGGAACCTGGCAGTCAAAGGGATCACAAAGGTTCTATTCTCCCAGTGTTCCCCAGCCCCAATCCGCATCGGCACCATTTCGTACTCACATGGGTCTTTCATTGTAGAGCCGTCCATTTGGGTGAATATCAGGGGGTCTTTTAATTTCACCACCCCAGCCTCCAATCGCATAACTAGGGAGGGGTTGATAAGGTCCCTCCTGCACCCCGAGTCAATTAGTGCTCTCACCCGTATATGTGTGCCGAGGCTGGGGTTAATCAAAGTCACAGTCACGAAAAAGAGGGAGGGAAAACTGCTCACCACATTAGTCGCCTCCGGGATCGGGCCCTGCTGCTCCACGCCTCTTACAGTAGGACCAATCCGTTTCCCGCCGGCTTGGGATCCTCTCCGCTGGATTCCGCCTCCCCTTCCTCGGGAGCCGCTTGCAACGCTTTGGCATATCATGGCTTCCCAGTCGCCTTCTTCGCTGGCGTGGCGGGCCCCAATCTGCCACAATCAGCCGCAAAGTGGCCCAGCTCCCCACATTTCAGGCAAAGCCCCTGCCTCATTCGCTGCTCCCAATTTGACTCCACTGGCCGTGGCGCTTTCCTTTTCGTTGGTTGAGGGGTCTGCCGACCCCCTGCCGTCGCAATGTCCAGCCGAAGGGTTTGCAGGGAGGTTTCCGCACTCTCTGCCTCTTGCATCCAGGCTAGGAAGGACACTGGATCGACTGCTCTCAGGACCGTCACTCTATTCTCCGGGTTCAATCCCACTCGGTAAAGTTCCGCCAGCACCGGATCCGACCAAGATTGCACTTTGGCCACGTGGAGCTTGAATTCCGATGAGTATTCCCTCACCAATCGCCTACCCTGTTTAAGGGTTCATAGGAACGCCCTCGCTTTGGGCCCGGTGTTCTGGTCTTCGAATTGGCTTTGCAACGCCCACATAAAAGCGTCCAGGTTAGTCAAGAGAGCCAGTTTGGTGTAGTGGTTAAGTGCACGGACTCTAATCTGGGAGAACCGGGTTTGATTCCCCACTCCTCCACTTGCACCTGGCTGGATGACCTTGTGCAAGCCATAACTCTGGCACAGCTGTTCTTGAAAAAGAGCAGTTTCTGTCAAGAGTTCTCTCAGCCCCACCTATGTTGGATCCCCAAGCATCGAGAATAAATCCACGTTTCAGAAAAGCAAAATTTATTTCAAAGCTTTGGAAAGATACTCAAACAAGTTCTTTGTTAGGAATGGGTACAAACAGCTAGGGCAAGCATAATAAAGGGATTTGAACCAGGTACATAACCAATGGGTCACTTTCCCGCTGGCGGGTGAAAGGAAACGGTTGCGCGCTCATTCCCTGGGAACACTGCTATCTCCAGACATAATACAGGTGCAGTTCCCAGGAACTAAAAGCAACAAGCTAGCATTCAAGCTCACTCCTACACCACGTCCTCCAGATGTTTGGCTTAGGCGTTACAGCAGAATACAATACAGGCTAGCAAGGCGAAGGGGGAGGGAGAAACTGTACAGTCACACAAGTAACACAGAACACCATGGCAGCTTGCTGACACTCACAGGGTGTCTGTTGTGGGGAGGGGAAGGGAAAGGAATTTGTAAGCCGCTCTGAGACACCTTTGGGTAGTGAAGGGCGGGGTATAAATCCAATCTCTTCTTCCTCTTCTTCAATTCCGGGCCCTGGGCATTGTGCAACCCCACATACCAAGCCGCCACTGGTCCCCGGAGCCGTGCCACCACCACATCCACATGGCTGCTGTCGTCGGGGAACAGGTGACCAGACCTCTCCACAAACTTCATCACGCGGACCATGAAGTACGAGAGTTCTTCTGGGTTCCCATCGAAGGTGGCTTTGATGAGGTCTTTTGGGTGTGGGGGCGTCCATTCTCTTGGACTGGCCAGACGTGGCGCTGGAGCCGGGACCGCGGGCAGCCCTGGTTGTGGGACGTCCCCCGGCTGGGGCACCTGCTGCAGTGGGCCCTGCGGCCCTGCGGGGACCACCGGTGGCCCTGCGGGGACCACCGGTCAGGCCTCCCTCTCTTCTCGGATGGTTTGGACCACCAGCTGCAGTATCACCTGGATGACCTCCTCCAGAGTCCGCTGCATCTGCCTTCTCTCCCGATCCACCACCTCCATCCTCTGGGCCAGTTCCAGCCCCTCATCTGGAGACGCACGGCCACTTCTGGGCTTCTTCCTCTCCGTCACCGACGCCCCAGGCAATGGTTCAAACTGGGCCCCAAATGGGGGGAAGCCACTCCCATAGAAAAGCCCCGGTCAAATGGGTTGTCTCTCGGTGGCCCTTGTGTGAGCATATAAGTCTCCGCCATCGAGTCCAGGTGAAACTGGCCCCAGCTAGAACTTGGTCTGTATCCATGACTGGGTGGCCGCCTCGGCCCTGTCGGGGTCAGGAGCACCAAAGTCGATGTCTTCGTAGGTATGGCTCCAAGCATTCCAACTCCCCGATTTTACCTCGAACACTTCTAGCATTTGTATATAAACATCTGTAGTTTTCCTTGCATGTTAAGCCCACAACCTTCCTCTTGCTGCTTCGAGACCTTGCTAGGCAGTCCATATTGTTTGCCACAGTCTCAGTGGACAATTCTAATCCATTTCCTTGTAGAAAAGTAACAGCTACCCCTTCATCTTTTTGAGATGAGCCGTCCCAAACCAGAGACTTTTCATCTCCTGTTGGCTTTCCCCCAATATCCAGTTTAAAAACTGCTCTGCCACCTTTTTGATTTTAAGTTCCAGCAGCCTGCTTCCTTCTCGAGGCAAGTGGAGACTGTCTTTTTGTACAGCTCCCTCTTGTTCCAAAAAGCATCCCAGTGCCTAACAAACGTGAACCCTTCCCCCCTACACCATCGTCTCATCCACGCATTGAGACTCCTGATCTGTGCCTGTCTCTCTGGCCCTGTGCGTGGGACAGGTAGCTCTTCTGAGAAGGCTACCTTGGAGGTTCTGGCCTTGAGTTTCCTGCCTTGCAGCCTAAATTTTTCCTTCAGGACCTCATGACTGCATTTCCCCACATCGTTGGTGCCAACATTTACCATGACCACTGGCTCCTCCGCACCACTATTTACCAGCCTATCTAGAACACACGTAATGTCTGCTACCTTCGCACCAGGCAGGCAAGTCACCATACGGTCAGTATACAGGTTCGCCACCCAGCTGTCTACCTGCCTAAGGATTGAATCACCAACTACCAAGAGCCCCCCTCCCTCCCTGCCAAGGGATGGTTCCTTGGTGTGAAAGGAAACCCGTTCACCAGCTGAAGAGGGCACATTCCCCTTATCTGCAGCACGGTGCCCTGTTTCCTCTTGACCCTCATGCTCCCTGACAGCAGCGGGGCTGCCATATTCAGAGTGGGACATATCTACCAAGTCCCTGAGAGTCTTCTCCATGCGCCTAACTGACTGTCTCTGCTTCTCCAGGTCAGCCACCTTGGCCTCAAGGGAGCAAATTCGTTCCCTGAGAACCAGGAGCTCCTTGCACCGGGCACACACCCAAGACTTCTGTTTGGTGGGCAGATAGTCATACATGTGATACTCCGTGCAAAACACCGGATAGCCCCCAACCCCCTGCTAGCATTCTGGCTTCATAATTGCTTTAAAAATAATTATATATAATCCTCCTTTTAAAACCTTTTGTATTTATGTTATTCTCCTTGCAGAATTCTACTTACCTTACTGGGAACCCAAGGAGACTAGGGCCCGGGCTTTCTGGCTCTTCCTGGGCTTCTAATAGAGTCCCTAGGCTAAGAGCCCTTTGCCTAGGTGCTGCCTTAAATAGAAGCCTCCCCCAGCAGAGGGCGTGGCCAGCAACCATTCAAATTCACCTAGGCACTCAATTACAGTCAAACAATGACCCTCTCTCACTCTATCTCAAGCAGCCAGGACTCTGCAACAACTCACAACTCTCCCACACAGTCCCAAACCCAGCCCCCCCACAGTACCCTCAGCTAAATCACCTCAGCTGAAAGCAAATAAAAAACACTCACCCCTCTAGCAGCTCTATCTCCTGCTGTTTCTCAGAGCTCAGCTGGGTCAGCATGGTTCAGAAGCTGCTTCTTGGATAGCATATTACTGGGAAATGAGGAAGAACTGCATCTTCTGTTGCTGCTTCCTGTCTGTTGACTGGGTTGTATATGGTCTTTGTAAAGAGTTTTCAAAAGCCTGTAAAATGGGTATTCTATTTGCTTTGGAAGCTGTAGTGAATTGTTTAGGCATAGCAAAAGCACTAAGTATTTTCCGTCTGATTATTGTCTCATAAACTAAGGCGCTAGAACTATTCTGTAGAGAGCCAGCCTGGTGTAGTGGTTAAGGGCGGAAGACTCTAATCTGGAGAACCGGGTTTGATTCGGCATTGCTCCATATGAAGCCTGCTGGGAGACCTTGGCCAGTTGCAGTTCTCTCAGAGCTCTCTCAGCCCCGCTTACCTCACAAAGGTGCCTGTTATGGGGAGAGGAAAGGAAAAGTGATTTTAAGCCACTTTGAGACTCCTTAAGGTATAGAAAAGTAGGGTATAAAAACCTACTCTTCTATTCTGTACCAAAATTGTTGTTTTTGGCATGATTATACTTTGAAGTATTTTAAGGCGGTAATTCTAGATATGGTTATTTCAGGACAGGTTCCATTAAACACCATGTAGCTTACTTCTGAGTAAACAGCATAGAATTAGGATGTTATCCTTTTAATAACTGTGACATTATAAGCTACTTTGTTTGTAACAGTGGTCAGGTGATGAAAGTTTTGCTTCACTCATACTATTATTTCTTGGTCTAAAGGAAACAATTTGTATTTTTCCATTATAAATACATTCATATTAAACGAAGCATATTGACTTGTTTCAATATTGATAATTGAAACAAATTGTAATTCTTCTGTTCTTTCTCTTCACAGGTGTGCTGGTTCTGATACTTCAAAATGCCATTGGTAAAAAGAAACATAGACCCCAGATATCTTTGTCATACAGCACTGCCACGGGGCATCAAAAATGAACTAGAATGTGTTACCAATATCTCCTTGGCAAACATTATTAGACAACTAAGCAGTCTAAGTAAGTACTCAGCATTTTTCTTTGACAATGAATTATGAGCTAAAATTGTGTTTTATTGCAAAAGCAGACTATTTTCAAAATATTAGCTCATAATATTTATTTTAATATTATGTCTGACTGGTGATGTATGTAACAGTGCGCGAACTCTAATCTAGGAGAACCGGGTTTCATTCCCCACTCCTCCACTTGTAGCTGCTGGATGACTTTGGGCAAGCCATAGTTCTGTCAGAGCTGTTCTCTCAAGGACAGTTCTTAAAAGGGCTCTCTCAGCTCCACCTACCGCCCAGGGTGTCTGTTCTGGGGTGGGGTGGGGGGGGGTGGGGTGGGGTGGGGAGGGGAAAGGAAAGGAAAGGAAAGGAGTCTGTAAGCGTCTCTGAGACTCCAAGTGAAGGGCGGGGTATAAATCCAATCTCTTCTTCTCTTCTTCTTCTAGTTGGAATAATGCCTGTAAAATTTTCTGTTGAGGAGGATCTTCTTTGTGATCTTGGTGCATCACACCTCTGAGATATAGTGTGCCTGCACCGACCCCAGTTGGTAAACTTGAACGCTAAAAGAGATTTTCGCGCCTGCCACTTTACTATGCAGTGCTGATGTATGTATGAGGGCTGGACCAGAGGTCTTGTAGATTCCTACTTTGAACTATTTGTTCTGTCAAAGCATTCGACTTGTTTACAACTTTGCTGACTTTCTACAATAAAGCCAATTAAAGGACTTTTTGGGTCTGAGAGTTACTACCCTGACACTAGGACAGGAGAAAAATACATATGTTTGGTATTGGATCCCTTTAGCTTTTCAGGGAGATGCAGGACGCTAAAGGGGAAAGAGGTAGAGATCAATTCCTTCCATTCACAGATTATGGAATTCAATCCATGGTGGCCAACCTGGAGAAGACTTAAGTGATTGATACTGGTGCAGAACCATCTTGGATAAAGTCAGCAAGAGAGAAGGCTATCAAAAAGAAAATTGCAAAGATAACCTAGACATGAACAGATTTAAATTACAGAGAAGAATGAAAGGCAAGGTAGACTTGGATATGACCCCATGCTTCATAGATAACAGTATCTGTGAGAGAGACAAAGGTTACAGAGGACAGGTTTTGGCACAGCTCTGTCGCTTCTTGAGATATTGAGATTGAATACAATCATGGATTTTCATTAGTACTGTCTTTGTTATAGACAGCAATAGATACATTGCTATTGATTTTAAGAGTAGTTGAAGTAGACTATGTGATATTTCCTAGGAGCAAATTTTACAGTAGATCAGCTGTATGATTCTTGGGTGGTTTTAGTAACTATATTGATCTTTTTTTTTAAGCACTGTTTAAGAACTTCTTAATTGAGAAGAAATAGTTGCAAGTGGTTTTTGCATTCTTATATTATTACTTGTGGCCATAGTCCTGAATTATCTTTGGTACACTGAAAATCTGATCGTTCATTCCCCACCCCAAAACTGAATGGTTTTGGAAATGTTGTTTTTAGCGTAACTCCCCTGAGCTAAGCTTTGCTTTACCTGTTCAGTGGCAAAGAAAAAAGAAGCCATAAGCATATCCTTCCGCTCCATATTGGGAGCGGTGGCACAGGCAGTAAATGAAGCCTGCATTCCATCTGACCAAACAGCTTCAGCTGTTCGAGTCCCACCGTGGCCGGGGTGAGCTCCCGGTCTATATCCCAGCTCCCGCCCACCCAGCGGTTCGAAAGCCCGCATGGGCAAGTAGATGAATGGGTACCTGCTGTTAGAGCGGGGGGGCACCCTTCCTTCCCTTGTGATGGCGGTGGTGGAGCATGGCGTTGGCAGCTAGCGGCGGAGCGTGGTGGCAGCGAAACATGGCGGCGGTGGTGGTGGTTGAGTCGAGCGGCCCGAGTGGAGATTGGCCAGCGAAGCACGGCGGCGGGGCAACTCGGTAGGCTGGAGCCAATTGGGACAGAGGCCGGCTGCGGAGGGTGCGCTGTCGGGCGCTGTCGGCCCATGCCCGGAAGGAGTCGCCGCGACCGGAAAAAGAAGATCTGCGCCAAAAGACGTCGTCGGATTGGAAGAACCTCCGCAAAAAAGAAACGACAACTAAGTCCCTGCCATGGGTGCCTGATAGGTTGTCACTTCCCCCTCATTGTGTGTGGCCCTAGTAAAAAAGGTAATGTAATTAGTAGTTGTACAAATGTAAACCGCTCAGAGCCCTTAGGGGGTGAGCAGTCTATAAATTAAATGTAATAATATCAGGTGGAGTATGGTGCTAGCCTGAACTGCCACTGCTGATAGTGAATTCTAACCACCATTAGCATTTCCATACTGTGCCAGTCAAATGAATCCTTATGAGGCAATAGCTGTGGCATACACAAGCATCTCTGGAAGATTAAAGGTTTTCAGCTCCTTCAGGATCCCTGACCCAGAAGTTCGTTATATCTTGATTGAAAAAAATCATAATGCATTCCTCTTTTCAGATATGCTTATCTAGTGTTCTGTATACTGGAATAAGAGACGGATTGTTGATGTCTTGTCTGTTCTGTTTAATTTCTGAAATTAAATATTTGTTTTTAAATTTGTTTTCATCTGGATATACTGACATGTTCTAAAATAAATCTTCCCAATAGTGCTAAAATTGTCAACTCAGAATACAAATATCAATAAAAGGCTGATGCTAGGAAAATATTTGGTAGCCAGACTCCTGCTGTTCTTGTTAAGCTTTCTCTTTTGGGATTGTCTTTGTAGTACCACTTTTTTCCAACCATTACTTCTTCAGGAGATAATATAAAAATGCTAATAAGTAGAACATATGCAGGGGTCAGGTTTTAAAAGGATTGCCTAATATTTCATATTTCAGAATATCCAAGGTAACATAGAAAAGCCATATTTGCTATAGCGACCACACTGTTTGGTTACCTTGTCATTGTGCAAGTTCTCAGTACTGAAAAAGAGACTATATTGAGTTGGATCTAACTAGCTTTTTCAGTGGTGAAAAAAGGCATTCCCTCTAGCTGCCCAAAAACGCTGTGCTGGAGATCATGGGACATGCATGGATAAAAATAATGTGTAATGAGAAATATAATGAGGAGGCAAATTTGGCAAAATTGTGCAAAAAGGCTGGCTGGATCCCACCCATTTTTTGGAAGGATTTGGTAAAAAAAATTCTTCATTCTGAAGTATCTTTTACAGAAACCTTCTAAAGAATACTACTGGTATTATTTTTGCTTTCTTTAATTATTTATTGTAAACAGGATAACTCCTCCTTTAATTACTTTTCCTATCTACTTTATCTTAGTACCTAGAACATTCCCCCATCTATTCCCCCCATTCTGTGCTGATAATTATTCACTTGGGATTTACTGGAGCTGTATCAGCTGTAGCCCGCTGGATTTATGGGTCCTACCAGTTTCATTTTAGTACTATTTAGACCAGTATCCTATTTTAAGACTTTAAAGAATGCACGTTATCATCAATTGCTTGATATCCTGTAGCAATCATTGAACAAATGAGTGGTAGTTATATCTATTCCATTTGTATTCCAAGCTCAGGGCAGCATACACAGTTCTCTCTTCCCTTTTCAGTCCTTTTAATAACTCTGGGAGGTGGGTTACTTTGAGAGGGTGACTAGCCCAAGGTTACCCAGTAAGCTTCATGGCTGAATGGGGATTTGGGTCCATATCTTCTGAGTGCTAGGCTGACATGCTGACTCATCTACTGTAGTCCTTCTGTCTTGAAAACTCCTGAGTTACTGGGCTAGTAGAAAGTCTCTATTCCAGGTTGCTGCTCTCAGTATGTTTGCCTATTTGCAGTATTCTACTGTATACTGCTCTGCATAACCAGAAACAACAACAGGTTTGCTGTAATTTATTACATCCTTTGTCAGCTGCCCAGCAGTCATCTTAAATTATGGTACCATTGGAGGATATAAGAAGCCAGATACCTTAGCTGGATATTTGTCTGTTCTTCCTTCACCAAGCAGTTGATTTCAAGAGCTAGGTACAGACATTAATGCTAATTTATTTCTTTACCTGTCAATGAAGTCTAGTGCAGATATACTTGCAATCTTCAATCATGGCTAACAAATCAAGAGCAGGCCATGCACACATTCCCTTGCTCTTCTGTAAACAACTTTAGCCATGTTTAAAAATTATACCTCCCCCCTCTATAACTGGGGCTAATGCTGACTAGTATTCTTATTGTGACCATTGTTTGCAAATGCTGGTTAGGAGGGCATCGTTACTGTAATCCTTAACCCTGTTTCAACCTATGAGGTAAGCTTGCGATCATGACCCCTTAAAAATAGGATTTTTATTTCTGAACAAAGGTTTCATATGCTCTCCAATTCATATAGCTTTTTCTTTGGTGTCTGTCAGGCTATCAACCACTTTGGGTGTGGTTCTTCTCTAAAAAAAACAGCACTCATCATCATCCAACTCTTAGGGAAGAGAAAGAAAATGGGGAGCAGGAGATAAAATAGAACGGGTGCAACTTCTCGCCGAGGATGATGCATTTAACAAAAGCTCCGTACAGTCCCATATGTCTACATGTCCTGTGGTGGCAGCATAATTGCTTAAACTGTCATGGCTGTGTATGTCTGTATATATATACATATGCACATATACATACACATACACACAGAGAATATAGAGTATTTTCTTTTTTTAGAAAAAAATGTTAGCATTAGTTTTGCTCCTGATGGGAAGACTCATCTCTCCTTCACATGGTTCTGTGCTCCTGCGCTGCTGCCACTACTGCCGTTGCCACTACTGCCGTTGCCGCTCCCGTTGCTGCTGCTTCCACTGCTGGTACAGAGGACCTCTGTGAGGTCATCCATGATGGTGGTTTCTTTAGGGTCCACCAGGTTGAACTCCCTGATGAATAGGATGAAGTGTGTGTAGAGTGTGTTCAAGTGTCCATGGAGCTCCAGTACCAAAGTTTCCTTGAAGTGTGAGGAATAGATGTGGGCCAGCACATGGAACAGGTATTTGCAGATCTTCTTCACTAGGGACTCAAAGGAGTTGGGAAATTCTTTACCATATTTTGTAGGAAAGACATCTTCATCTGTCACTAGCTTCTGTACTGAACTCATGACAAAATCAACATACTGAGGGGCGGTGCACTTTATCTTCTTTCCCCGCTCATCATACCAGTAGTATTGTCTGTGGAGAGAATAGACAACAGTGAAATTTGGATCTTTAATTCCAGAGAGCTCAAGCCTGTTCAAGGAAGCACAGCCAACAGGTCATTTTAGCTCATTACTCTGATTCCACAGAGTCTAAGGTATGATGCTGCAAGTGTCTCACTGTCAATTGGAGTGCAGCAGCCTCTGTTAAGGATGCTGTGGCAGCAGATGCCAAATATCATGAGAGCCGACAGCAACTTTAGGCAGAAACTATTTGAATGGCCTGGCAAGTACAACCTTGCTGTTGTTTGCCTCTGTCACACAGCATCTCATTTGAAGAGGGTAGTCCGCATTTCCCATCACACACAAAAAAAGTCTGGCCCTTGAAGAGACGTGTGTTTTTTTGAATGCAGACGTCATGCCAGAGGTGCTTATCGGGAGAAAAAGACTACGTGAAACAGCAAAGACACTAAGAGAAAAAGAGATCCCTTATAGATGGTTAGTGCTCGGCCACCTGGTGGTCGATTTAAATAACAAAACAATCTCAGCACATAATGAGACAACGGGTAAAAGGTTAGTGGAGGCTGTTATTAAAATGAAGGAAGGAGGTGTTTGAAGGGAACAATGTGTTCTGGCATTGATACTTAGGTTACAGTGTGTGTATGAAAAAACAACTGAAAGTTGGGTTTATTAGTATAAGAGTAGACTTAAGAGTCTAAATATTATTAAGCAAGAATGTTATATAAGAGTTAAGTGTTAGATTAGGGTATAGCAAGGAGGTGAAGAGTTATATTTAAATATTTTATATATATTATTGGTACCCTTTTGTATTGTTTGTAATTGGGCTGGTGATATACCGAATAAACTGAAACTGAAACTGAAACAACCACTTTGGGTGTGCCTGCTCCAACTGGTTTTCCTAGGCTCTGTCCCATGAACAGTGGACCCTATTGCACCTCATCTCAATAGCACTCTTCATTATAGGACTTCACTTTTAGAGGAGATTTTTTTGAGAGGGTGTAATAGAGGTATTGGAGCTGCGGTGGCTCAAGTGGTTAAGACGCTGACCTGCAGGCTGTGGAAGGTCAGTAGTTCAGCAGTTCAAGACCTGAGTGTGCCGCATGACGGAGTGAGCCCCCGTCTCTAGTTCCAGCTCCTGCCAACCTAGCAGTTCGAAAGCAAGAAATTGCAAGTAGATAAATAGGTACCACTTCGGTGGGAAGGTAACAGCGTTCCGTGCACCTTGGTGTTTAGTCATGCCGGCCACATGACCACGGAAACGTCTTCGGACAGCGCTGGCTCTTCGGCTTTGAAACGGAGATGAGCACCGCAACCCTAGAGGCAGACTCGACTGGCTTCCAAGCAAGGGAACCTTTACCTTTTTAATAGAGGTAATAACTTCTCCCTCAGCAGTATTCCTTTCATTGTCTGTAAAAACATCATAGGGAATATTAACTTCGACTAGATTGGCTTGCAGATGAGGAGAGTAGCAATTTACTTGCAAGTAATTGCCTTCATATAAAGTATGCCCTTGCTGCAGGTAGCTTATATCATGTAGACAACATTGCTATTATGTGCATTACACTAAAGGGGGAGAGCCCTGACCTGGATAGCTCAGGCAAGCTCAGTCTCCTCAGTTCTTGGAAGCTGAGCAGGGCCGACCCTGGCAAGTAATAGGAAGGGAGACCTCCAAGGAATACCAGGGCTCAGAATGCAGAGGCAGGCTGTCAAGGCACCTCTCTGAAAAATGTCCAAGCCCCCAATAGGGGATGGCAGAAGTCGCCATGACTTCCAGGCATGCGAGCACACACACAAAATACCCACCAAAAAGAAAACTAAAGTGGGAGAGATCATATGCTTAACATATGCATTTATAATAGTCTATGATTTTATAGTAATGCTTTCTCTAGTGCCTGCTCCTCTTAATGAACCCAACAGAGAGACAGAGAAATAAATGTTTTTACCTTCTCATTTGGAGATGTGACCAGAGATCATACTAGATACATGTGGTACTTTTCATTTAACAGAAGAAAGGAATTACTTGCTCAAATTGTTAAGGGATGAGATTGATATTTTGCTTTATGAACTATATTTGCTGCTGCATACACTCTATGGACTGTGCACACACACACATGGGCTCAGAAAGCTGTACAAGTCACCTGTTGTGATACTACACATAGAAGGTGCCTGCATAAGCCTTACACGTGAATGAGGTTTCAGTTATACAACTGCCAGCCTGGTGAGGAAGCACAAATTTCCATTATTGTCAGCAAAACAACAACTTGAGAAGAAGCAGCCCCCATTGCTGAATTGTTTACTGTCACGTATGCAACAGCTCTGCTTTATTTTACATTGGCATTTCCTGCCAGATGGACCTTTGATGACCAGGCAATGGCCAAGCTTCATCTGCACTTCAAGAGAGCATCTTGACGCCAAGTTTTCATACTTGCCCAGATGCCATCCTCTGAGCTATGTCTTAGGTTACAATATTGTCCCACCCTCTAGGTAGCCACCCCTCACTGCACGCAACCAATGGGATTGTTTATGGGATGGACTAATAGGAAGGTGGGTCACGAGGTTGACACAGTTGCCACCCACCCAAAAGACCACCTATAAAAGGTAAGGACCATTAAATTGGCCCTTGCTAGCTAGCATGCCCCGCAGTAACCCCTCTCTGCTTTATACTCCTCTTTTGTCCAGCTTGCTATACCCAAACCCTTGCCTCTACTCTGATCTGTTGATCTGCAGTCAAGAGACCCACACGTGCTGGCTGGTTCTAGCTGTGTGTTAAACTTCCCTAGGTTTCTATTTTCTCCCCATCCATTCTTCATTGGAACGGACAATTTTCAGGACTGATAAGTATCACTCCTCATCACCCTACCTGCTAATGCAAACATGCTCATTTTAATACTGTATTTAACATAAGAACATAAGAGACGCCAATGTTGGATCAGGCCAAAGGCCCATCCAGTCCAACACTCTGTGTCACACAGTGGCCAGAAATACCAGGTGCCATCAGGAGGTCCACCAGTGGGGCCAGGACATTAGAAGCCCTCCCACTGTTGACCCCCACCCAAGCACCAAGAAGACAGAGCATCCCTTGCCCCAGAGCCCCTATCTATACCTTGTGGCTAATAGCCACTGATGGACCTCTGCTCCATATGCTTATCTAATTCCCTTTTTAAGCTGTCCATGCTTGTAGCTGTCACCACTACCTGTGGCAGTGAATTCCATGTGTTAATCACTCTTTGGGTGAAGAAGTACTTCCTTTTATCCGTTCTAACCTGACCACTCAGCAATTTCATGGAGTGCCCACGAGTTCTTGTACTGTGAGAAAGGGAGAAAAGTACCTCTTTCTCTACCTGCTCTATCCCATGCATAATCTTATAAACCTCAATCATGTCACCCCTCAGTCGTCGTTTCTCCAAGCTAAAGAGCCCTAAGCGCTTTAACCATTCCTCAATAGGGAAGTGTTCCAACCCTTTTATCATTCGAGTTGCCCTTTTCTGCACTTTTTCCAAAGCTATAATATCCTTTTTAAGGTGTGGTGACCAGAACTGCACACAGTATTCCAAATGAGGTCGCACCATTGATTTATATAGGGGCATTATGATATTG
>NW_015163170.1:18482-18672 GCF_001447785.1 Gekko japonicus
GTGTATTTATATTTAGGATTTTGGGCTCCAATGTACATCACCTTGCACTTGGCCACATTGAACCCCATTTGCCATGTTGAACCCCATTTGCCACTTGCCCATCCTTGCCCATCCTCGACAGATCCCTTTGGAGTGCCTCACAATCCTCACTGGTTTTCACCACCCTGACCAACTTCGTATCATCCGCAAA
>NW_015163170.1:18785-18906 GCF_001447785.1 Gekko japonicus
TGAGAAAATTGCCCATTTATACTCACTCTCTGTTTTCTATTAATTAGCCAGTTTTTGATCCATAAAAGGACTTGTCCTTTTATCCCATGATTTTTGAGCTTACTTAGGAGCCTTTGATGAG
>NW_015163170.1:20447-22773 GCF_001447785.1 Gekko japonicus
AAGGCCGGAAGAGGGAGCAGATGTCCTCAAACGTCTGGCGGATATGCTCAAGCCGGTGATAGAACAATTCGATGGTATTAACCAGCAATTGACTGTGATGAATAAAATTTTTGCTGCACAGCAGCTCCAGCTGAATGAAACGGAGAAAAAAGTGGAGCAGGCAAACGAGAAAATTAAAGAGATAGACACCACAAGCAAGAAGTTGAAGAAAAGGATGGGAGAGGTGGAAATGAAGCAGAATTGCCAAGAGAACTGAGTTTTACAGCTACAGATGGAAAAAGCTAACATGGTTCTCAGGTTTCAGGGGGTTCCTGAAACAGATCGAGAAGACTTGAAGAAGGTGCTTAGTGAAATTATCGCTCCAGTAGTAGGCTTAACAGCGGATGAACTTGTAAACGAAATGGAAGTAGCCTATAGGGCATACTCCAATTACATTTAATAGCTTACCTGGAGAAATAGTGGTCAAGTTTGTAAGAAGACAAACTAGGGACACCATTTTAAAAGCAACTTTAGCAACTCCACTGAAAATGGGAAATGTAATCATCAAAACTTTAAAGGACATTCCATTTGAAATTAGACAAAAGAGGAAAAATTACAAGGACCTAATTTCTTTTCTTGAAACAAATGGGATATTGTACAGATGGGCAGTTCCGGAAGGTGTCATCTTTAAAATCAACGATAGAAGAGAGAAGATAGACTCCATTTTTAAAGTTAAAGAATTTTTGAGACGCCAGCTGGGGACAGAGGAAGAGTCCAAAGAGGAAGAAATGAAGTTGAGTGACTCTGCTACCTCGGGAACGGAAGAGGACTCTGCAGCAGAAAAGGGTGCAGGACCTGCCAGAGTGGTATACGATTTCAGAGACAGAAAGCCGAAGTAAAAGCAAGAGGACTTGGAAAATGGCCTTTTGAAGTGAAGAACAAGAAGATGATCAGAGATTTCTCTCATAACAACTAACAAAATAACATATGAACAGAGAACGGTTATAAGCAAGAACTCTACAAGTATATTGTGACATTAACTCTAACAGTACTAACATTTTTACAGTGGAAAGATCTCCTTCTCTTGGGGTTTTAGTTTAGTGTGGTTTGCTTTGCTTTCTCCTTAGTTGTAGTCCCTTCCCTATTATTTCTTTGTAGTTTTTGTAGTTATGCAAAATAAAAAATATCCCTCAATCTCTTTTTCTCAACTAGAACACATATTGACCAAATCAGTGTGTGGGTAGTTAAAAATCACCTATTACAACACAGTGTTTTTGTCTAGCTGCTATCTTGAATTCTTTCATCATTTTATAATCCTCTATCTTTTGATCTGGTGGGCGATAACAAACTCCCAGTGTTAAGTTTCCTTTTGGCCCCCCTATTTCAACCCATAGAATTTCCAGAAGTGAATCCAATCCTCTTAGCCTCTCAATCTTTCTGGACTTTATATCCTCTCTGACATACAGTGCCACCCCCTTCCTCCAACCCTTCCCCCCCATCCTTCCGATATAATATATAACCGGGAATCAAGTTCTAAGGAACCTGATTGAATGTGTGAGTGCATCAGTATTGTTTGTATGTGATTTATATTCTTTAAGTAAAAAACAGTTATTTGAACAACAACAGCCTCAAACTCCTTGTCTGGTAACCCTTTGGTGGGAGCAGGACCTTGGTATAGTTGGCAAGCACCCAGTATAAAATTTGCCAATTGCTGTAGATAAAGCAATTCAGCTAACAAAATGATGTCAATGTCTACCCAAGTTGGGGGGCCCTAGTACTACGTGATTGGGATGTAGGAAACTTATACTGGTCATCTTGATCAGCTTTGTTATCTCTCCCTGATTATGTATTTGGAAAGAAAATAGTTCCCAGTGACAGATTTAGTTCAGGTCTTTCCCAGCTGGGAACAACTGGCAGTGACTTTAAATAAATCTGTTACTGATGTGGATTATTCAGTAGGCTACAGCCCTATTTTCTGCATTACCACTCTAAGTATCATGATTACATTAGGTGTTGCTCTGAAGTTTCAAATGTACAAGGATGCTATCGGATTCCCAGTTGACCTGCCAGTTTTGTATATCATTCATATATCAGTTGTATATTACTTGTATTATGCAACTAATATTGCATGTAACTTGTCGGAGATCTTCCTTTCATTATTCCATCTACTAGCAGAAAAGCCCGTTGTGAAACCGATACAACGGGATCTAGAAAGATGTGGTCTGTAACGAACGCGTAGGCTGGATGGTGGTAAGGTAAACAGTAGTGGGTGAGGGTGGGAGGGGGTGGGGGAACGGCGGCGGCGGCCGGAGGCCTCTGCATCCCATTGCCGGCCCTGGAGTGAGTG
>NW_015163170.1:23985-54662 GCF_001447785.1 Gekko japonicus
AGGGGGAAACGGGCCCTGCGGCCGGAGACCTCTGCCAGCGGTCAGCGGCCCTGGATTGCGGGGGATGGGGTGGGGGGAAATGGGCCCTGGGGCTGGAGGCTTTTGCCTCCCGTCGCCTGCCCAGGAGCTGGTGGGGTTGGGAGGGAAAATGGGTCCTGCGGCTGGAGGCCTCTACTGGAGTGCAGGGGTGGATGGGAGGAGAACGGACCTTCAGAAGTGGCGGCCTTTGGCGTCGGTAGTCCTCGTCGTCTGAGAGGAACAATCAAAATGGCGCCGGCTGACTCTCGCAGCAGTGGTGGTGTGGGCGGGACCGGGCTTCGGCTTCTTATTGGTCGGCAGATATGGTAAGTGGCACTCCCACCGGCCTAACACTAAAGGGGCCAAATTTAATACAGCAGTTCCCATATGCAACTGAAAATTCCAACTGCCTTGCGGGGGGGGGGAGTTTGAGGTGTGGAATGGAGTGAAGTCCAATCAGCTTCCATATGCAAATGACCTTGGAATGCTGGGCGGAACTGCACAAAGCAGCCAGTCAACCCAGCCAGCGTCTTCTGAGTGGCAGTTCTTCCGGCCAAACACTAAAGGGGCCAAATTTAGAGTGTTCAATATAGAATGTTCACTACTCAATTATATATAAGGAGAGATGTGTGGCCAGTGCATTTAACAGCACATGAACTATGTTTTAATTTATTCCTACCTTTGCTTTGTATTTTTTATCTCTGTGCCATTATGTTACTAGTTATGCCCTTACAAGTATTATGTACAGTACTATTTTGATTACTGTTTGAATTTGTAAAGCTGTTCTTATGATTTTTGTCAGTTCCCTTGCATGCGTATATACATGAGGTGGCATATAAATATTTAAAATAATCAACTACTGAGACTTTGGCACTGTAAAAGTCTGGGTTTTAAATGCTGCTTTATCATGGGAGTATCATGGGAGATAGAACTGAAATTAAGATTGGGGGGATCAGGGCTAGTTTCCTTCCTCCAAACTCTTCTGTACTTTTGTTGTCCTGCACACTAGTAATGAGCAATTCTGGAAACTGAGGGGATTATATTACAGCCCTGGATGCTAAGATTCAGCCTAGCAGGAAAAGAAGCCTGCAGAATTGTACTGTTAGCTGAATATCCTAATTGTTTGTTGTTTCATACCCGTCCATTGTTTCTGGTGAGGCCCCCCAGGGCTCTTTTTGTAGCAGGAACTCCTTTGCATATTAGGCGACACGCCCCTAATGTAGCCAATCCTCAGAGAGCTTACAGTAGCCCCTGTAAGCAGAGCTCTGTAAGCTCTTGGACGATTGGCCACATTAGGGGCGTGTTGCCTAATATGCAAATGAGTTCCTGCTACAAAAAGAGCCCTGTGGGGTTGTATACTAGTGTGAATGTATTCTTGGATTTGATTGACTACTCCCTGATAAGACTTGATGAGATTTCGAAGTGAGTCAGTAAGGAGAAGCAATTGCATTTGTGAGCTGTGAACCATTTAGTGACAGGAATTTACCTGTGTTTAGTGGCAGGAATTAGCTTCTGTGAAACCCTAGATATATGTATAGAAAGAACTATAATACTGAATGGGATTCTTTGGGCAAATGAACAAGAAATGCCTGTGACATTTTGAAATAAATATATCTGTGTGTCTCTTTCCCACTTTACAATTCAGTGTGTGTTTTCTAAAGAAAATGTGATAAACATTCCTTCAAAGAAGGGTTTTCAAAGAAAAAGTGCTGCTTGAAACCATAGCAAAATACAGAATGTTTAGCCAAGATGGTTACATTTAAGGTTGCTAGGTGTTCTGTTTTTCAAAATAACGCATGCTGTGCAACTGATCCCCATACTGCTGTGCCCTTGACTTACCCAGAGAATTGTACTTTGACAATCCTAATGACATTAGTTTAGGAGTCAAGTAAAGACTGGCTAGATGAACCATCACTTAAGTAATCTATAGAAAGTCCTGGAATCAATTCTCTTTGATTTGCAAATACGTATTTCTGCTTAAACCCTTCTTTGTTGTTTCTATTTTTAATGCCTAGATTGGCTAACACAATAATACCTTTTGGCTATTTGGCATTATAATTTACGAAACAGCCTGCAGCTTTCATCTGCATTAACTTTAAAGAAAATCCTTGCAAAATCAGAAATCAGTGGTACATCACAGTTTGTTACCCAAACTGTTGACATTTGGAGCATCCCCCATGCATGTTAAGTGCATACATATGTATTCCAGGGTAAAATTATATTAAGGGACCACTGCCTATGTATACCAGAGTCCAGAATTTGGAGTAGCACCTCACTGTGGGAATGGAGTGATTCCCAGAAATAAATATTTGGAAGATAGAATCAAAATTTAAATCTTTGTTTGGAAAAATATCCCTAAGCTAATCAGGAGGCACACAGGAGGCACTTAACACACACATGTAAATGCAAACATCTAAATACCCTAACATCTAAGCAGTTCCTAAAAGGAACAAAGAAGGGAGCCAAAATAAAACATACAAAAGCCTGTCCTGAAGAAGATGGAAGACTGGAGGGTCTGGTGGGAAGGAAAGTGAAAGAGGATGCACAGCAGTGCTGTGTGTTGGGCAATCCCTGGCAGTGATCAAGCACTAAATCTCTGGGATTTTCCCTGTGCTGAGGAACAGGGCAGAAGATGGATGGTACAAAAAACTGCTGCAAAGTACAGGGATTTCAGGGCTATATTTATATGTAAAGGTAAAGGTAAAGGTTCCCTTGCTCGAAAGCCAGTCGAATCCGACTCTAGGGTTGCGGTGCTCATCTCCGTTTCAAAGCCGAAGAGCCAGTGCTGTCCGAAGACGTTTCCGTGGTCATGTGGCCGGCATGACTAAACACCGAGGCGCACGGAACGCTGTTACCTTCCCACCGAAGTGGTCCCTCTTTATCTACTTGCAATTTCTTGCTTTCGAACTGCTAGGTTGGCAGGAGCTGGAACTAGAGACAGGAGCTCACCCTGTCTTGCGGCACCCGGGTCTTGAACCGCTGAACTACTGACCTTCCACAGCCTGCAGTTCAGCGTTTTAACCACTTGAGCCACCGCAGCTCCTATATTTATATGGGAAACATGTAAAAACTATGGTAGTCCATGGACTTCTGGACTGGAATTGAATTGGTGCCAAAAAGTTTGAACTTTATTAGCCCTTTTGGATTTAACTGCTAGGTGGGAAATTAGCAAACTAGCCCACACGAATAAGGGGAAAAAACCAGGGTATAAGTGACTGGAATGAACTGGTCATTTGCTAGAGTGGAAGGTGGACAAGATACTGGGCGTGGGTTGTGTCTGGGGGAAATGATAGGTTTCAGTTAAGTGTGATTGCAGGCTGAATCCTTCCATGCATTAGGGCTTCGTATCCAATTCAGTCATTGAGACATCACCAGAATTTGAGGTGGTGTCATGAATGATTTAATTCCTTTTAAGTAGACCCATTTAGGCTGCTTCCCTTTTGTTATGTTAGAAGTACCTTTGAGCTATATGGAATTACTAGAACTCTGGCTGGATTTACTATGTGACATATCATAAACTTTGGGGGACCCTGAACTAGGAAATAGACATGGGGCCGAATCTGAGGGTTCCCTTGGACCATATCAACTTCCACAGTTAAGTAAGGTTTATAAAAATGCAAAAGAAGCCGTCTGCTAGGGCCTTAGCATCTATATATCTAATAGCCACAGGTGGCCCCCATTTGTGGATATCTAAATCCATAGATTGGGGCCACATGAGCACTAAACAGATTTTCCTGCAACCTTAGGAGACCCCTCAGGTTTGCAGAAAAATCTGGTATCTTAAAAAAATACATTGGGGGCTTAAATCCCCCCCCAAAAATAAGGGGAGTCGTTGTGTGGTCATTGCTTAGTTCCAGCAGCCGAGCCCAGACAACAGCAGTGGCAGAGCTCAAGAGGTGCTGTGGCAGACTCTTTGAGGCCCACTGGGCTCAGCGGTGGCTGCAGCGGAGCCTGGGATCTGTGCAAGGCCCAGCAAAGCTGTGACTGCTCTGGAGCCCAGGAGCTATGGCATGCCAGGCAGTGGCTGCACCAGAGCCTGGAAGCAGCAGTGGACCAGGGGGGAAAGTGGCAGGGATGGGATTCCTCCCCCCCCCAAGTCTCGCAGGGCCACACTTGTGTTATATAGGTGGACTTGCTTCAGGATCAGTTTTTGGGTTCAAACTTCATTAGAAACTGCTGCTAAGATACACTGAAGCTATTTCTTGATAGAAAGAGGATCCAAGGAGCACAGTTTTGTAGCAGTTTGAATCTTTGCAGGCCTTTCTAGCTTCAGTGTTTTTCAAAGTGGGATAACATTTCGTAATCCATACTGCAGGGGTGTCAAACATGCGGCCTGGGTGCCGGATCAGGCCCCTGGGGGGCTTCCAATCAGGCCCACAGTGGAACTGGCCATCTCCTGCTTCCGGTTCTGCTGCTGCTGCTGCATCACAGCTTGCTTCACCAAACTCTCTTAATCACTCAGCCATTTCATGTTTTAACCTGGGTCCTAGACTCAGAACTCTGACCATGAGATTTCTGTGGTGAATGTCAATAAATCAAAAGTAGGTTTGCAGCTTACAGAGCTAATGTTTTAAGCATATTTTTATTTTAAGTAAAAAAAAACACATTGTGTTTGTGTCCTTTATAAAGTTTATATCTCCGCTACCTGGCATTACATTTTATGACACACATGGCCTGGCCCAACAAGGTCTCATTTATGTCAGATCAAGCCCTCATAACAAATGAGTTCAACACACATGGCCTGGCCCAACAAGGTCTCATTTATGTCAGATCAAGCCCTCATAACAAATGAGTTCAACACCCCTGCCATACTGTCTTAAATATATGTATCATTATTTAATGTACCTATCTTTTAATACATTATTTGTGCAGTGGAAGAAAGCAGAAGTAGGCTTTCTGCTGGAAAGTGCCAGGAATGGTGAGAGACAGAACTGTGCCTTCAAGCACTAGAGCGTTTCAACTAGGATTTTCTAAGTAGACCACAGGTGAGGAATGAACCTGTGTGGATTTCACATCTCAGGACCATCTAAAAGGTAGCTCTACCACCATCCACACAGCAACATTTTATCAGTTTGGGTAAAGAGTCCAAGAATTAATGTCTAATTGCAGGGGGGAGGGGGGGCTTAGTTTTGAAATCACCTGTGATGTATCCACTACTAAGGAGGCCTGCCCTAGACTCAGGAGATTTTAATACCTATTGACCAGTCTGAAACAACCTGTTCTCTAGCAATATGTGGTAGTAGTAGTAGTAGTAGTAGTAATAATAATAATAATAATTGGGTTTAAATGAATGTATTAACAACTTTAAAACATAAAATACAGTCATCATGAAATAAAATTATCACAAAGTACTAATAACAGTCAAACCAGATGACAATATCCACCCCTTTTTGTTGGCTGCAGTACAGTTTGCTCAGCAAGTGGGGAGGGGATGTGGGGACCATAGGAAAGAGAACAGTTCTGTAATTTGGGGATGCTTGTGAATCAAGGCCTACTGCTGGTTAAGTTGGTGGAAGCTGTGGCCAGGAGTGCCTTTTACCATCTTCTACTGGTTAGTCAGCTCCAGCCTTTCCTGGGCAGAAAATATCTGGCCACTGTAATGCATGCCCTGGTTACATCTAGATTGGATTGAAATGCACTCTGCATGGATCTGCTCTTGAACAGTGTTTGGAAACAACAGTTGGTGCAGATTGTTTCAACTAGACTGTTGAGTGAAGAGATGGCAGAGACCAGGTCGCTCCAGTCTTGGTCCATCTACACTGGCTCACAATCTGCTTGGGGGAACAATTTAAGGTGCTGGTGTTGACCTTTAAAGCCCTGTATGACTTGGGACCAGTATAACTGAAGGACCATCTGTTCTCTTATGAACCTTCCTGACCGCTTCAGTCATCTTCCAAGGCCCTGTTTCACGGGGCCCTTCCTTCTAAGATTAGGCTAGTGGGTAACCCTGGAGAGGGCCTTCTTGGTCTTGGCACCAAAACTCTGGAACTCTCTCCCTAGAGAGACTTACCTGTCCCATTCGGTTACCTTACCCCTTCTGCCAAGGGGAAAAACTTTATTTCTTCTGGTGTTCCCACACTGATCCCTTTTTTGCACCTATTTTTAATAGTCATTTTTATGTCTTTGTATGTGTAGCTTGGTTGTAGTTGTTTTAATTATGTGTTTTTGTTTAGTTTTTAAAACATGTTTTTATGTATGTTTTTAGTCTGTTGGTGGCCCTGGTGAGGCAGAAAGGCTTTGTATAAATTTTGAAAATAAGTATCAATAGTAGTATCTGCTGGAGTTGTAATAATTGTTTTCAAGCAAATGCATTTAGCAATTGAGCACTGGCAAATAGTGATTCAATGATGACCAAAGCACTAGCCAGGGCATGCACTGTCTAGGCAGATAAGTGATACAGATGTCCTGAAGAAAAACAAGGTATTGGGAAAGATGTATGATTTCAGTGCAAATAAATTATTATCAGGTTTTTCCTAGAGATTAATATTAAGTTTTGTGTTTGTGTGTGTAATACAAGATGGATCCCACGGAGCAGAATTTCAGAGGGAATTTGGGCTGCAGGGGGAGGGGGTTGGGTAAGAAAGTTGTGTTTCGTGCCCACACCTGCGCAGACACATACACACCTCATTTTAGCGTGTCCATGTGTCATCTATGCTGCCATGGTAGCGGGAGGGGTCAGATGTTTCAGTGACCTGTGTACAAAGTACTGCTGCATTCCTTCTGTGCTTCTTCACTGCTGTAACGCTTGCTTATCTATAGCCGTGCAGGTGGTGTGGTCTCTAGGAGTGAGGGAACCGTGGGAGCGCTGTCGGTTCCCAGCTTTTGGCTCTAACGGCCTGGGGCTCCCTCTCTCGCGCGCGGGAATGTGGCTAATTGGCCCAAGGAAGGGGGAGGTGCATTGTTGTTGTTGTTCAGTCGCACAGTCGAGTCCAACTCTTCGCGACCCCATGGACGAACTCTCGCCAGGCCTTCCGGTCTTCCGCCGTCCTCTGAAGTTGGCTCAACTTCATGTTCGTTGCATCGATGACACTGTCTAACCATCTCATCCTTTGCCGTCCCCATCTTCTTTGACCTTCAATCTTTCCCAGCATCAGGGTCTTTTCCAGTGAGTGCTCCCTTCTCATTTGGTGGCCAAAGTATTTGAGCTTCAGTTTCATTATCTGGCCTTCCAGGGAACAGTCAGGGTTGATTTCTTTGAGGATTGACTGATTTGTTCTTCTTGCAGTCCAAGGGACTCTCAAGAGTCTCCTCCAGCACCATAGTTCAAAAGAATCTATTCTTCGGCGCTCGGCCTTCCTTATAGTCCAACTCTCACAGCCATACATGACTACTGGGAATACCATTGCTTTGACCATGCGGACTTTTGTTGGCAGGGTGATGTCTCTACTTTTTATCATGCTGTTTAGGTTCGCCATCGCTTTCCTCCCAAGGAGCAGGCGTCTTTTAATTTCATGGCTGCAGTCACAGTCTGCGGTGATCTGGGATCCCAGGAACGTGAAGTCTGTCACTACTTCCACAGCTTCCCCTTCTATTTGCCAAGGAGTGATGGGGCCGGATGCCATGATCTTAGTTTTTTTGATGTTGAGCTTCAAGCCCACTTTTGCGCTCTCCTCTTTTACCCTGAGCAAGAGGCTCTTTAGGTCCTCTTCACTTTCTGCCATTAGAGTGGTATCGTCTGCATATCTGAGGTTGTTGATCTTTTCCCCAGCAATCTTAATTCCCGCTTGTGATTCATCCAGGCCAGCATTTCGCATGATGTACTCTGCATATATATTAAATAAGCAAGGTGACAATATACATCCTTGTCGTACTCCTTTTCCTATGCTGAACCAATCAGTTGTTCCATATCCGGTTCTAACTGTCGCTTCTTGGCCCTTATACAGGTTTCTCAAGAGACATGTGAGGTGGTCTGGTACTCCCATCTCTTTAAGGACCTGCCATAGTTTGTTGTGATCCACACAGTCAAAGGCTTTAGCATAGTCAATGAAGCAGAAGTAGATATTTTTCTGGTACTCTCTTGCTTTCTCCATAATCCAGCGAATGTTGGCAATTTGATCTCTAGTTCCTCTACCTCTTCGAAACCCAGCTTGTACTTCTGGTAGTTCTCTATCCACGTACTGTTGAAGCCTAGCTTGTAGGATCTTGAGCATGACCTTGCTAGCGTGTGATATGAGTGCAATTGTGCGATAGTTTGAACATTCCTTGGCATTGCCCTTCTTTGGGATTGGAATGTATACTGACCTTTTCCAATCCTGTGGCCACTGTTGCGTTTTCCAAATTTGCTGGCAAATGGAGTGCAGAACTTTAACAGCATCATCTTCTAAGACTTTGAATAGCTCAGCTGGAATACCATCACCTCCACTAGCTTTGTTGTTAGTAATGCTTTCTAAGGCCCATTTAACTTCACATTCCAGGATGTCTGGCTCGAGGTCAGTGATTATACCGTCGTGGTTGTCAAGGACATCGAGGTCTTTCTTGTATAGTTCTTCTGTGTATTCTTGCCATCTTTTCCTAATCTCTTCTGCTTCTGTTAGGTCCCTACCGTTTTTGTCCTTTATCATGGCCAGCTTTGCATGGAACGCTCCCTTGATTTCTCCAATTTTCTTGAAGAGATCTCTAGTCCTTCCCATTCTATTGTTTTCTTCTATTACTTTGCACTGTTCATTCAGGAAGGCCTCCTTATCTCTCCTTGCTGTTCTCTGGAAATCTGCGTTCAGTTGGGTAAATCTTTCCTTTTCGCCTTTGCCTTTCGCTTTCCTTCTTTCCTCTGCTATTTGTAAAGCCTCATCAGAAAGCGGGTCTCCGCTTGCGCGGATTCCCCCTCGGCCACGGGCGGCGAAGACGTCCTCGGGAGCGCCCCGAGGTTGCGTCCGCCATTCGCGGAAGCCAAACCGGAAGCCCGAGGCGACGCCATTCTTAACAGTGCCTTTGTTAATGCATCTATAGCTCTGCAATAAAGTATAAGCTTTCTGATAAGCGTGTACTCAGTTGTTGGCTGTGGAACCTGACATTCTGTTAAGAATCCTCATTCTCTATCTGCACGCCTCTCTCTCTCCGAGATGAATGACGACGAGGAGAAACAGGTTCCCCCTGGGGGGGATCCCGGTCCCCACCACGTCTGGGGGGGAGACTCCTTTGACCCAGGCGAAGGCACCGGTGACTACTACACCTCTGGTGACCGTCACTGGGAAGGGAACAGCCCCAAAGATGACATCAACCCATTTGTTCCTGACCCCTACGGGGCTGAGGCAGCCGCCCGGCCAGGGGTACCGACCGAGCTCCAGGTGGAGCCAATTGAACCCGGACTCCACAGCAGAGACTTATAAGCTCATGCAGGGGCCCCGGAGAGACAGCAGGTTCAACCTGGGGTTTGCCTCAGCTGGAGGTTCCCCCTCCCTACGGGACTCCCTTCGACCCACCACCAGGAGCCTGGGTGACGGAGAGGTCGAAGGCAAGGAGTGAGTGCGTGTCCCCAGATGAGGGACTGGAACTGGCCCATAGAATGGAGGTGGCAGATCGGGAGAGGCGTCAGTTGCAACGGGAGTTGGAGGAAGTCATCCACGCGATCCCACAGTTGGTGGTCCAAGCCATCTGAGCAGAGAGGAAAGCCCAACCGGTGGGACCAGTACTTCCTGCTGCCCCACCCGTGCCCAGACCGGAGGAGGTACCCATGCTGGGACCAGGGGAGGTCCCGGCTCCAGCGTCATGACCAGGTAGCCCAGGAGGCCCGGTGCTACATCGCCCGAAAGACCTGATCGAGGCCATGTTCGATGGAAACCCTGAGGAACTATCCTACTTTGTGGTTCGAGTGATGAGGTTTGTGAAAAGGTCGGGCCACCTGTTCCCGGATGACAGCAGCCGAGTGGATGTAGTGGCTGCCTGTTTACGGGGAGCCGCCGCGGCTCGGTATGTGGGATTGCACAACACCCGGGGCCCGGAGCTGGTGAATTTGGACGCTTTTATGTGGCCATTGCGTGCCCAATTTGAGGACCGGAATGCCGGGCCTAAAGCGAGAGCGTTTCTACGCACCCTGAAGCAAGGGAGGAGGTTGGTGAGAGAATACTCCTCCAAGTTTATATTGCACATGGCAAAGGTTCAAATTTGGCCAGATCCGGTGCTAGCTGAGTTGTACCGGGTAGGACTGAACCCAGAGATCCAGGAAACTGTCCTATGGGTGGTGGATCCAATCTCTTTACCGGCATGGATGCAGGAGGCGGAGAGTGCGGAGACCCGCCTGAATACCCTGTGCCTGGACATCGCAACAGCGGGAAGCAAGCCTAACCCCCGGCGCAGAAGATGAAACCAGCGAAGTTGCTGAGGCTACTCGAGAGCAACGCATGCGACAAGGGCTATGCCTAAAGTGTGGGGAGCGGGGCCATTTCGTGGCTTACTGCGGTGGAGCGGACCAAGGGAAGCAGAGCTCGAGCGATCCCGGAAAAGCACGTGTAGTGACCCTGGCCAAGAAGTTGACCGGGAAGCCGAAATTTGCCAAAGCCCTCCAGGCAAGCCCTGAGGAATTGGGAGAGGACTCCAGCGAGGAAGACCCCGAGACGGCGGGAAAAGGCCAGGTCCTGCTGTGAGAGGCGCAGAGGAGCAGGGCCCAATCCCAGAGGTGCCAAAAGTGGTGAGCAGCTTCCCCCCCCTGTTTTTCGTGACTGTGACTCTGATTAACTCAGCCCTTGGCGTGTAAGAGCACGCATTGACTCGAGGTGTGGGAGGGATCTCATCAACCCTTCCTTAGTCATGGGGCTGGACGCTGGGGTGGTGAAGCTTGATGACCCGTTGATTTTTACCCAAATGGACAGTTCCACAATGAAAGAACCATGTGAATACGAGACTGTACCTTTGCGGGTTGGGGCGGGGGATCACTGGGAAGAGCGGTTGTTCATGATCACCCCGGCCGCCAGGTTCCCGTTGGTGTTGGGGGGCCCTTGGCTGCATGGACATGATCCATACATTCTGTGGGATGAAGGGAAGGTGCACTTCATCTCACCTTGGTGTCAAGGGCACCAATGGAACCCGCAGTGGGGCCAGCAGCCAATAGTGGAAACCCCTAGAGTGTGTTTGGCTCAGGAGGAGCTGCAAACCATTCCCCCGGAGTACTGGGACTTGGCCAGGGTGTTCGAAGAGGAAGGAGCCGATGAGCTTCCACCCCATAGACACTCGGATTGCAGCACTGAAATATTACCCGGCCAAAAACTCCCCAAGGGACACATTTATGCGATGGGTCTGGCCGAGAAGGACGAACTGCGCAAATTTAATGATAAAAACCTGGCCAGAGGTTTCATCCGGCCAGCCTCCTCCCCTTTTGCGGCCCCGGTGCTCTTCCGGAAGAAAAAGGATGGGGGGTTGAGGTTGTGCATGGACTATTGGGGATTGAATGCAGTGTCTTCGACCAATGCTTATCCCGTGCCGTTGATCAAAAATTTACTGGCCGAAGCGGCAAAAGGGAAAATTTTCTCGAAGTTGGATCTTCGCGACACTTACTTTCGGGTTTGCATCAGGGAGGGGGACGAACACAAGACTGCCTTTAACACGCCCCTGGGTCAGTTTGAGTACTGTGTGATGCTGTTTGGTCTTCAGGGGGCGCCAGGGGTCTTCATGAATCTGATCAATGAGGTGTTGCACAAGCACTTGTTCAAGGGGGCGCTTGTTTACCTAGATGATATCTTGCTGTACTCCCCCGACCTACCTTCCCATGTGAAATTGGTGAGGGACGTTCTGACAACGTTGCACAAGCACAAACTGTTTGCGAAACTCTCTAAGTGCGAGTTTCACAAGACCCACATTGACTTTCTAGGATCTTGGACAAGGGCTTGGAGATGGACCTGGGGAAAGTAGGAGATGTGCTGGGCTGGGGAGTCCCTCTCACCCGGCGCCAGTTACAATCCTTCCTCGGGTTCGCGAACTTTTACAGAAATTTCCTGCCCAATTTTGCCCAGGTCAGTTTGCCCCTGACCGACTTGTTGGAAATGAAGGGGAAGGGCCCGGACGCAACCAAGCTGGGGGCAGCGTTGGCTTGGAGTCGGGAGTGCCAGGAAGCTTTCGAATGCCTCAAGACTTTGTTCACCTCAGAGCCGGTCTTAGTGCACCCTGATGAAACGAAAAAATTGATTGTTCAAACTGACACAGCCGATGTGGCCATGGGGGGGCATTCTCCAAGAAGGGTGGATGGGTTACTACACCCCTTGGCATACGTGTCAAGGAAGTTTAATGACACAGAACACGATTGGTCAGTTTGGGAGAAGGAGACGGGGCCATAAAACTCGCCTTGGCCACCTGGAGACACTGGCTGGAGGGAGCGCGAGTCCCGTTCAAGTTATGGACTGATCATAAAAACTTGGAAATGGTCAAAATGCCCCGGTGCCGAAATGCAAAACAACTCCGGTGGGCTGATTTCTTTTCCAAGTTCCAGTTCACCCTTCATCATTTTCCTGGCTCTGCGAACTCTTTGGCTGACGCCCTGTCACGCCTCCCCCAACATGACAGCCAACAGGAAATTATTTTTGTCTCAGTGTTCACGCCTTCCCACCTGGACGGGGCGGTGACAACATGTAGCCAGACTCGCCCCACTGCCCTCCCCCCTGCGTCACGGCCACCTGACACTTCCCAGTCGGACAAGCCTCGGGGGAGACTTGGCACAGCAAATTCGCCTCCGCCTTCTCGGGGGGCGACAAGCGGTAGTAGCTGCAGAAGGAGACTTCGAACTTCGGGCCGATGGCTGTTTGTACCGTGGACATAAACTGTTAGCTGATGAAACTGACGGGGGTGGAACGGGGCCTGAGCAGCGCCTATCACCCAGAGACTGACCGTCAGACAGAATGAGTTAATCAGACTTTGGAGCAGTATCTCCGTTGTTTCACAACTGTCAACAGGATGATTGGGTTGATCTGTTGCCCCTGGCTGAATTCTGTTACAACAACACTTGTTATTCCTCTACTGGACTGTCCCCATTTAAGGCTTTGTATGGTTATGACAGCCCGCCGGTGCCTTTCCTGGAAGGGGACAATGACTTGTGGGGGGATGCTGCTCAATGGTGTCAACGGTTAAAGGAGTCATGGCCGCTCCTTTGCAAGACTTTGAATGCAGCCAAGGAGGCGTACAAGAGTCAGGCTGACAAGAGAAGGGTGGAGGGATGGGCTCTGCAGCCTGGGGACTCCATCTATGTGTCTACAAAAAACATTCAGGTTTTGCGCCCTAGCTGGAAACTGGGTTGAAAATACCTTGGTCCTTTCAAGGTAAAAAGAGTAATCAATGATGTAGCTGTGGACTTAGATCTACCTAAAAACTTGAGGAAACTACATTCTGTATTTCATTTCAGCCTCCTGAAACGGGATTCTGGTTCCAGTCCTTGGCGTCCATCGAAACTGGTGCCCCCTCCTATCTTGATTGAGGGCGAGGAACATTATGAGATTTTTAAAATTTTGGACTCTAAGATTAAACATGGAAAATTGTTGTATTTGGTTGAATGCCTAGATTTCAGACCCCAGCACCTCAAGTGGGTGGAAGTAGGGGATATTCGGACCCCTCAGTTGTTGCGGAAGTTCCATAGCGACTTCCTGGAATGACCAGGAGACCTCCCTGGGTGGACGGGAGAATCTTTTTTTGAGAGGGCAGAATGTCAGCTATGCTGCCATGGTAGCAGGAGGGGTCAGATGTTTCAGTGATCTGTGTACAAAGTACTACTGCATTCCTTCTGTGCTTCTTCACTGCTGTAACACTTGCTTATCTATAGCCGTGCAGGTGGTGTGGTGTCTGGGAGTGAGGGAACCATGGGAGCACTGTCGGTTCCCAGCTTTTGGCTCTAACGGCCTGGGGCTCCTTCTCCCGCGTGTGGGAATGTGGTTAACTGGCCCAAGGAAGGGGTGTGTGCATACGAATACCCTATATCCCATTATGCTTGTAGAGGCAACGCCATTCTTAACAGTGCCTTTGTTAATGCATCTATAGCTCTTCAATAAAGTATAACCTTTCTGATAAGCGTGTACTCAGTTGTTGGCTGTGGAACCTGACACCATGTTTCTCATCTTGCTTCTTTTGCATCTCATATTAGAGTGCAAAGTTAGGCCTACTGTAATGGCCACTGATGACTGCTCTTTCTTTTTTTAATATTTGTTGTAATTCTATACATGAACTCATGATTTAATAAGTTTTTATTTTCTGCATTGAATTTTCAATATACTAATTATTCAAATGCACATAATAGTGAAGTATTTCCAGGAGATGCATGATCTTCCTGTTGCTCCTTGTTATTACTGTACATGGCATTTTGCAGAGCTGCATAAGCAACAGTTGAAGTATCTTGAGTTTTTTGTTCACCGGTATCACTACTACCTTCTCCTTCTGTGATACCCTCATTTAAGTCTCTGCTGTTTGGCCTTGCTGCCTTTGGGGAACTTGCTATTATAATTATCCAACATCTTCCATGAATGAGTTCGTCCCAGGCTCAGATGAAGAGTGTGTTGATAGCTTTTTCTACCTTTTCCAAAAGGAATACTGGTTTTCTAAGAGGGGAAACATACTTTCAAATAGCATATAATTTTCACAAAATTCAGTTTAAAATAGGGTGCACCACAATAGAATCTAGTAAACCTAGCCATACTATATGCAACTGTCATTCCTTGGTAGGGCTCAGGTTTGTGTAAAATGTATTTGTGTATATATAAAGGGTTTCTGTATCTATACAGTGAATGGAATTTGGCTATCTAGGAGCAGCCTCTCACACCTTGCTGGGTTCTGACAAGCCCCCACATGGAAGCAGAAGCTATTTCATACTTTTCTAGATCCGAGCAAGGGGAGCCAGTACAGTGGAGTGGTTTAGAGTATCACACTAGGATCTTTTTTTTTTGGTAAACAATTTTTTATTATTTTCCATACAAGTTTTACATTTAACCATTTCCAATTTTCCATTGTTCACCCATACCCATTTCCTCCCCTCCCTCCTGTGGCTTCCCGCAATGTTTCCCCCTTACCCTCCACATTACTATATATCATCAATTATATCATTTTTCTTATCATTACAGATTTAGGATAACATCATTTAACCTAATATTGATCTAAACACATTAAATTTTGTTTCACATCCCAGTTCTTCTCCAGATAAATTTTAAAGTCATTCCATTCTTCAAAAAATACCTCATCTTCTTTGCCGTTCAATTTTTTTGTAATTTTGTCCATTTCAGTCATGAACAGAACTTTTTGTATCCAATCTTCAATCTCTTGTACTTTCTCTGTTTTCCAAAATTGTGCAAACAACATTCTCGCAGTTGTTATTAAGTACCAAAGTAAAGTCTTTTTAGTCGTGTTCACTTCATCTATTTTCAAACCCAAAAGCAGAATTTCGGGTGCTTTTTTAAAAGAGCATTTCAATATTTTTTGCATTTCATTGTGGACTTTTGTCCAGAAGTCTACAGCTTTTTCACAAGTCCACCACATATGATAAAATGAGCCCTCATGACTCTTGCATTTCCAACATTTGTTTGACATATTCTGGTTCATATTTGCAATTTTCTTCGGAGTCATGTACCACCTGTACATCATTTTAAAGCAGTTCTCTCTGACATTGGTACAAGCCGATATCTTAATAGAATTTTTCCACAAATATTCCCAAGTTTCAATAGTCACCTCCCTATTCATATTTATTGCCCACTTTATCATTTGCTCTTTAACAATTTCATCTTCAGTATACCATTTCAACAACAGTTTATACATTTTAGAGATATTTTTTCCCTCTCTACTTCCCCAAATATTTTCCATTTCATTTTTTTCTTCTCTAAAACCATAATTTTTCTTATCTGATCTAAAGAGATCATAAATCTGCATATATTTCAACCATTCATATTCATACTGAATTTCATTCTGCTTTTTCATTACCCATTCTGTTCCCTCTTTTTTAATTAAGTCTCTGTATGGCAACCAATCCTTGTCTCGCTGTCTTGAGTACGATGTTAGTACTTCTACTGGCACAATCCACAATGGTCTTACATCCCTAAAATATTTTTTATATCTTATCCATACCACAAACAGTGCTTTTCTTACCAAGTGAAGTTTAAAAAAGCTATCCATTTTTATCTTATCATACCATAAATATGCATGCCAACCAAACCTACAATCTTGAATCCCCAGTGTGCCATGGAAACTCACTGGGTGGCTTTTGACCATTCACTCTCTCTCAGCCTCACCAACTTTACAGGGTTGTTTTGAGGATAAAATGGAGAAGAAGGAACTGATGTGAGCTGCTTTGAGTCCCTATTGTGGAGAAAAGCAGGGTATAAAAATCCAGAACAAATTAATATGTTCAGATTCTAACACAGGTTTCCTGTGTAGCCTTACCTATTAAATGTCTCCAGTGATGGGTGACAGAATGGCTGCTTGTTGGCTTCCGGTCTTTGGTGCTTTGAACGATGGCGGCGTCTCTGTGTTCCTCTGAGAGCCGTGTGCCATGAATCGGGGATTAGGAGGAAGTGTGATGGTGCACACTCCCCCATGAAGCCCATAGGCAATGGGCTTATAGCCAGGGGGCTTTGGAGAGCCCTACCTCTGGTTGGTAGCTGGTACAGGGGGGGCTACTCTCTGCCCTGAAGGTCCTACCCTGATTCCCAGTACTGGACTAGAAGCGACCACCGGAACAAGCATTTGGAGGTTTAGCAATTTTCTCTGCCTGGCATGATCCCAGGGGCCGTTTTAGGACCTGACTGGATCGATTCAAGGATTGATGAGTGAGTTGTCGTTGAAACGAGACACTAAAGCCTAGAAGTGAAGTCCCTCCACTACAAGCGTACAAACGAGGGGGGGAGGGGACGCCCTATCTCCTGACGTTTTAAGCAAATGCGAAAGCAAGGTGGGAGGGACTGATCAAACTGTGGCGATGGACTGTAGCAGAGAGTTTTTCTGAAAGAAAGCGAAGCGTTTAAACAGACCTTAGAGACTTTGGCATTCTTTCTCGGCTGATGTAAACATCCCCAAAAGATGGCGACGAGAGGCGAAGAGGGAGGCGGGACCAATGTTTTCTTCAGAAAGGAGACAGCGGAAAGTTAGGTTGTGACCTAACCACAGACTGTCTTTAAAGTGAATCATGGGCCCTCTGGTGGCTAAAGTGAGAAGCGATCTGGATCTGTACTAAAAGCAGCTACACTTTTAAAGGGACGGTATGTGGATCATAAAGATATATGAATGGCAAGAAGATTCTAAGTTTAGTTTTTTGTGGCTGGACTGGCAAGCTAATCGAAAAGTGGCTTCCTTGGAGTAAAGGGTTCGCTACCCTAACTTTATATGATCTGCTTGCTAAGAGAAAGATTAGAATCTCCAATGAGCATGTTGTAATTGCAACAAAAGGAAAGACTCTTTTGATCTAAGGAAGCAAAGATCTCTCAGGAAAAAAGGAACTTGGTTCATATCATGAATGGACAGATCCGGTCTTATAGAAACTAAAAGATAATTGAAGAAAGAAGATACATTGAAGACGGAAGAAGAAAAACGTGTTGTGATGTTCTTACTGAGGGAACATTGGTTTTAAAAGATGCCGGAGTAAAGCGTGGTGATGCTAAACTTTTCTTAGGGGCTGTAATTATTGTGTTATAGCTTTAGAACTACTCTCTGTTCAGTCAGATAAGCAGGTTTTGTCAACAGAAGCGATGATTGGCGGGCACTCTTCATGTCTGAAAGCAAATGTATAAGAGTAATAACTATGTTTTAAGCATTGTATAACCTCCATTTTTGGGTTTTTAGTTAGGTTTTCTTTACTTTTTCCTATAGATTGTAGATTTTCCCTCCCCAATTTCTGTTGTAGTTTTATAGAAATGCAAATAAAAAATTCCCCCCTCAGGGGGCTTTAAAAAAAAAAAAAGAATGGCTGCTTGTTAAGGTGTATATGAATTGGAGTTGCATATTGAAATCTGTTGCTACTTGACGGTTACATTTTTTTTAAAAAAAATAATCATATACATCTAATCCAAGGCTTAGACATCTTATCTTCTCTTTTGAAGGTAAATATGCAGAAGATATATTTGGTGAACTTTTCAACGAAGCACATAGTTTTTCCTTCAGAGTGAACTCCTTACAAGAACGTGTGGACCGCTTGTCCATCAGTGTTACACAACTTGATCCAAAGGAAGAAGAACGTAAGTTGCTGCATGGTTTTTGCATTTATGCGCTTATGGATAGTATTGGGTTTGGTTTCTATTGGTATATATATATAAGCATCTTCTCCGATATAAGATCCCCCAAAAATTTAGCAATCAATTTTTCCTCTAATGTTCTTTTAATGTAGATTGTTACGGTTCTAGTTTTTGACATATTGTGTACATTTTTAAATACGTTTGTAGGGTGTTTATCTCCTAAATCATGATGTTTTATAAATATCTATATTGTAATATAACTAAGTGTGAAATCCCAATCTCCTGTTTTGCTCATAATGATAAAACCTGAACAGTAGGTATTTTCAAAGGATTAGCAGCATAGCTGGGAATGCTAAACTCTCTTTCACAGATTGATCCCGCGCATATTTGTCTTATTCCCCACCACCACCATATGGCCATTTTGCTTGTCTCCCATCCAGGCTCCAAACAGAAGGAATAAGGAGAAATCCCTGCTCCCCCTCTCTGTCAGTTCTTCCCTAGAAGTGGCCTGCCCCTGCTTTTCCATTGCTTGAGCAAATGCTGGGAGCATTGCTTTGTTGAGTCAAGTTCAGACCAAAGAATCTTATAGCACCTTACCTTAGTATATCACTCACTGGTGTCTTCCCACAGAGCTAGATAAAATGCACTATAATGTCTGCTTCTGTCAAACCTACAAAAGAAACTTGTTACTCAGCTTTATACTGAAGAGAATGGCTTTTAACAGCAGATCTGAAGCTGTCTAATCAGCGCTCAAACAGAATAGTGAACCCCACTAAGCTGAATTTAGTTGTTTTCCTTTTCAAAGCCCAGAGTCCTAATTTTTATGATGACATGATGTGTGGGTTTTGTTTCAAATTGGCACCTGTTCATTCTATAGCTGCCGATTTTTCTACCAGCTCATAACTGGACACTACATTAATGTTCACTTTCTCTTGACATCAGGCTTAAAATCACACACTCACATTTTTTAAAAAAGAATATTTTATTGTGATTTGACAAAATAATTTTTAAAACATGCAGCTGTAGACATATACAAGAGAATTTTTAAAGACACAGTTCAGTATTGCTCAGATTACCATTAACAAGCCAGTTCTTTCATTTAACCATATGTGCATTCAACCAAATTACAAATATTCATAACACAAAAAACAACATTTGCCAGTCCTTGCCCTTGGATCTCAGCCATGGATAGGAACACTTTTGTCACATATGCAAAAAGCACTAAGGACCACTCTGGAAATATATTATCACCAGGGGTCATTTCCTGCAGGACCACACAGGAGCGGAGCTCCGGCAGTAAAGAGCCCAGGGGGTGGGCACATGCAACAAGCCCCACCTCCTGCTCCCAGCAGCCCTCAGTCAGAGCAAGAAGCAGCCAGGTAAGTTGCAGAGCTCCCCCCAGCCCCCCGGTCCAAAACAGTCCAGTGGCACCTTTAAGACCAAGTTTTATTCAGGTACAAGCTCTCCCTCTTCTGTGAGGACAGATCTGCACATTCTCCCCCCGCCCCAATAGCTAGCAATCCAAAACAGTCCAGTGGAGGCTGAGCAGTGGGTGTTGCCTTCTGATACACTTCCAGTGATGTCAGAGTGTGCGGCATATGCAAATAAGTTATGCTAATGAGCTGCTGCACCTCTTTTTCTGTGAAATGACCCCTGATTATCACCAATTGCAAGGCTGCGGCTAATTTTCATCTTCAGTCCTCATCATATCAAGTTAATTTATGTGATTGTTGTGGTGGGTAAGTTCCACCTCTCTAGAGACCGATTAAAACTGTGATGTTTTCCTAGTCCTAAATATTGGAAGTCCTGATTCAGCTTGCTAAAAATTATGTGAGAGAATTACAGCAGTGAACACTGAGAATGTGATGTATGTATTATTTTCAGGTCCTTGTTTCTTTAATAGGTTTGCAGGCTTCTCTGCCTCTGTAGTGGCAAGAAACATCTGTTTAGGGGGAAGCTGAGAAATTCAGAAATGAATATGATGTCAGACCAATGGGTTCCTCTAGCACTGCATTTTCAGATTGGTAGCAGCTTTTTCAGGCTGTTGGCTCTATCTCCTGTTGGCAGAAAGGCAGAGTAAGACATCTGGGGAGTAAACAAGACATTTGGGCATATGCAAGACCTATGGGAAGTTGGTTTTAATAGCTTTTAAGATAAGACTTCAGTTTGTATGTTTTGTTAGCCACTTTGATGTCCCTATGGCGGCAGAAAGGCAGGGTAAAAATCTTTGTGCTCTAATAATGCGTTAGAGTTCTTTGTAGCATAGCAACTATTGGTATATCTAATTAATGTGGAGGTAAAATATTAGGGAGTGTTCTGATTGTTTTCATTAGTTATTGTCTTGTCACCCATTATGAGATGGAAAATTGAAAGAGATTTTAGCATGAACAGGATGAAAGTTCTAGATCTGTGAATTATCTTATGTGTGTGAAATACTTCTGTGGAAGATAGTTTAATTTGCAAATTAAATGGACAAGAAAATAGGACTATTAAGGTGTAGGTAGCTGAATCCATGGCCATGTTTTGTAACGAAATCCTGGAGAAATGCTAGAAAAGGAAACAAGAAAAAGTGCTGTTATGATAGGCAGCAAAAGGCACCATTTTTGATCTTCTACCAAAAAAGATCCAGATGAAGCATTGGGAAGCCAGGCAGGAAGGGGACATTGTTGAGAATTCTATGAAGTGAATGGAGATACTAGACGGCGCAGTCGGTATAGAAATTGAAGGACAAACCCCCCCCCCCCAAAGGCTTGGGAGCCTCAGTTGAATTAGGGAAGCCCATGTGGAGAAGATTTTTGTCCATCTGGCCCAGTTTGTGTTGTTCCTGATGCCACTGCTGGTGGCACTTCAATCCTGCCTCTCTATGTGAGTGCATCAAGCATGAGTCAGAGGAAGAAATAATTCCAGAAAATTAAGATGAAGACCACATGGTTTATATGAAGCCACTAAAACTGAGAACTGGTCACCAAACTAGAACAAACCACATGGTTTATATGAAACCACTAAAACTGAGAACTGGTCACCAAACTAGAACAAAGTAGTTGTTCCTAATTACAGCTTCCCTCACAACTGGAACGTAGAGATGGATCTGGTTTCATAGTTGTCACTCAGTGATCCCAGGTCTATGATTGTTCAAGTATCCAAGAAACTGAAGAGCAATTTTCATGGCAAAGAAAAAACAAAGCACTTGTATGAGAAAGTAGAATGTGAGGATGCAAAGGAATGTTGCCACTACCAACAGGAGGAGCTGGAACCATATCCCAAGAGCAAGAAATCAAGCCAGAAGGATGAAGAACTTGACCCCATGCACCCCAGTATTTATTCTGACTCCCCATAGGGGACCTGGTCTACTAGGCTGCCCAGGAGAAATGAGGCTAAAATTGATGCAGATACCACACATGTTAGCCTCTGTCCAAGCTCTGGCGCTTTTCTGCATGCTAATGCTGCTCTAATATATTTGATAGTAAAGCTCAGTCACACACTCATGTGGGGACGAACCTTTAAAAACTGCTCAGTTGCTACTTGTATCTCCAAACAGTGGTGAGGGGGAAAGAGGGACTTCAGGCTTCCCTCCCCTGCTGTTGAGCCCAAGAAAGGGACCAACGGGCTGCCCTGCATTTGTTTCCAGCGGTGAAAACAATGCAGGAGGGAGGGGGAGAGATAGCTCAGTGGGGGGAGAGAGCACGAGCACACAGTGGGATAATTAATTTTCATTCAACCCTGAGACCCCTGCATATTTTGCATATGCTTTTTCGGGGGATCTGTAAAATATAGTCTGAACAGTTACTGTGGGAACTGTTCTGATTGTGATATGTTACAGATCACCATAGTGAAGTGTATATGAAATGTACAGAGGTCTCAGAATTGAATGAAAATTGATTATGCCACTGTATTATTTATATGCCACCTTTGCTAAAAACCCTCAAATAGCCCCTCCCCCCCCAAATGCTTGCAGTCTACACCTCATTAAAAGCCCTAATGAATAAAACGGCCTTCTGGTGCCTCCTAAAAACCTCAAAACGACACCTCCCTCACTTCCTCAGGGGTGATAGCTGTGACAGAAAAAGCTTGGCTTCTAGCCAGGCTGGCTTCCTTAAGTGGGGGAGCCGTAGGTGACAACCTGAGATCCATAATTGGAGTACAGAGACATATGAAGGAGACAGCTTTTAGATAGATGGATCCCAGACTGTGAAGGGCTTTTAAAGTTCATAACCAGCACTTTAAATTATACTTGGAAACCCACTGGCAGCCAATGTAGCTATTTTAAGATAGGCAATATTGTATTGTAGTAGAGGAATGCTGTTATCCAGTATATTATTTCAGTCTTTTCTGTGGCTAATAGTATTACAGAGTTTTCAAGAATGTTTTTGAGCATCTACAATGCAATCCTATGCAGAGTTAGCCCAGCCTGAGACAATTTAAATAAATTTGCTTAGACTGGAGTAACTCTGAAAAGGATTGCACTGTAAGTTAAGAAGGCTTTCAGAGGGACGGTATCTCAAAAACAGATACTAAGTACAGTAAAAATAATCCAAAAATAGTTTGTAAATGCACTAGTCGTGTAAAGAATATATCTGATAACAGAACAAAAAGTGTCCCAGGGTCCCACAGAAGACATTCCACAGCTGAGTTCTCTGCACAAAGAAATCTTTTTGTTCCGCCGTAGAGTAGAGAATTGTGTAGCAGAATGCCTAAAAGAGACTGGATCTTACGTGCTAATATAAAATAAAATATTGCATAAATTTACTATACTAGGCAGTCAAGGCTACTTTGCAAACCTGAGATTATTGCCCAATAGAAACTGCTGTAAAGCATGCTTTAACTGGAATTGAAGTGCATTGGCTTCAGGCTCGCTGTTCTTGTTAACAGAAGTGATGGCCATTGCTGTTATTTGAAATCTGTATATCAATATTTAAATCCTGAAGCTCATAGCATTTTCCATTTTTTATTTCATAATTTTTCTTTATTGTTTTAAGTAAATTAGGATAACTGTAAGATTCTTAAGAAGAGTCCTGCAGGATCAGACCAGTAGTCCATCCACTGGTCCAACATCCTGTTTTACACAGCAGCCAACCAGTTACCCTGGAGGGCCAAAAACAGGGTAGAGAGGCCAAAGCCTTCCCTTGATGTTGCCTCCTAGCATTGGGTTTCAGCAGTTTACTGTCTCTGAATGTGGAGGTTCTCTTTACTAGCCATGGCTAGTAGTCATTGATGGACCTATCCTCCATGAATCTAACCCCCTAACCCCTTGATCATCTTGGTTGCCATCTTCTGTACTTTCTCCAGCTCTGCATTATTCTTTTAGATACACAGAGACCAGAACAGTACACAGTATTCCAAATAGGGCCACACCATGGCTCTATACAAGGGTATTATGATATTTATCATTTTAGTCTCAATCCCGTTCCTAACAACCCCCAATATGGAGTTTGCCTTTTTCACTGCTGTCACACACTGGGTTGTCTTTTTTGTTGCACTATCCACTATAAATAACCCCAATGCAGAGTTTGCCTTTTTCACTGCTTCCGCACACTGGGTTGACATTTGCATTGAGCTATCCACTGTAACCCTAAGATCTCTTTCAGTCTTGGTCTTAGCCAGTTCAGAACCATTTCTGTGGACATTTTTCCCCCATGGAAAAATAATCTTCCAAAGTCCTTTTTCCTCCCCAACAACATCTGTAGAACACTGGTCATCTAACTGTTAATGTTCCTTTCAGTTTCATTACAGGATATAACAATGAGGAAAGCTTTCAGAAGTTCCACGACTCAAGATCAGCAGCTCTTTGACCGTAAGACTCTTCCAATTCCATTGCAAGAGACTTACGATACATGTGAACAGCCTCCTCCACTGAACATACTTACACCTTACAGGTAAGTCTGAAAAAATACATGAAGTGTTTTATATTTTGTAAAACTTACTCATGATGATTAATGAATGATTGAGTAATTATTTATCTCCCACCTTTCTTGCTGAGACATCCAGTGAACAATACAATTGGACTAGTATTACAGAATTACTAAACAATGTGAACCACAACTGCCTAGACAAGGTACAGTGAAATTACAAAGGTAGAAGTGCACTAAAAGTAAGATGATACCTAGAATAATCTTTGCAGTGGAGTACAGTCTGGTTCCATTATAAAGGTGCCCTCCTGGATTGTTCCATTCTAGTTAAGTTCTAATCCCTTTCTAAAAGTAGCTCTAATCAATGGAAGAGTCTAATTTCAGAACTGGATTCCCCATCAGGAGTGACAGAATCAGATCCTTGTGACTTAAGTATTATGGATTTTGTTTCCAGCGGTCACTAGGTTAAATAGTTATTCTAGGATAATATTTGTTTAAACATTCAAGCTACCTGCCTTGTGATAACTTCTGTTCTTCATTAAGAGATTTGTTGTAAGTGTGTAATTGTCTGCTTCACTGGAGCAAACACGTGGGCTTTTGCTAGTGGCTGGTCTTGGCTCCTAGGCTATAAGTAAGCAGAAAGATTTTTTTTGGGATGTTTGTGGTCTTGTAGCATGTCTTTTCTTTAACCTTGTTCTTCTAGCCCTAGAAATATTTATTTATTTATTTTTTATTTATAACCCGCCTTTCCTGCGCAGGCAGGCTCAAGGCGGCGTACAGCAGATTAAAATACAATAAAACACAGATGCATAAGTGCAATACTATAAAATTCACATAGCAAACAATATACATATAAAGTGCAGTTAAGTGCAGATGGCGATTGCTGTATGGCGGTCCAGTGTGGCTAAACCAGTATCCATAGTTGTTCTTAGTGCCACTAACATGAGGGCCATAACAGTTCAGTTTTTAATAGCTCATTCCTCAGTGGCGGCTCCTAATCAAAGGCCTGGTGGAAGAGCTCCGTTTTACAGGCCCTGCAGAACTGTAAGAGGTCCTGCAAGGCCCTGATGTCTTCCAGGAGCTCATTCCACCACTATGGAGCTGCCACTGAAAAGGCCCTACCTCTGGTAGCGGCCAATCTGGCGTCTTACAGATCAGGGAGAGTCAGGCGATTTTGCGACCCTGACCTCAGTGCTCTCTGGGGGACATATGGGGAAAGGCAGTCCCTCAAGTAGGCAGGCCCCTGACGATATAGGGCTTTAAAGGTCAAAACCAGCACCTTGAAGCGAATCCGGTATGCTATTAGCAGCCAGTGCCTTCAGCACAGGCCGGATGTGCTCTCGTATAGAGAGACCCATCAGCAGCTTGACTGCCACATTTTGCACTAGCTGCCCCATGTAGAGAGTGTTGCAGTAGTCCATTCTCGAGGTGACCATAGCATGGATCACCGTTGCCAGGTCATTGCGTTCGAGGAAGGGAACCAGCTGCCTAATCAGCCGTAGGTGGTAAAAGGCTGCCTTGGCAGTGGCTGCTACTTGGGCCTTCATTGTTAAAGCAGCATCCAGGAGCACTCCTAAACTCCTGACCCTTGGCGTTGGCACCAACGGCACCCCATTGACGGTCAGTAGTGGGATCCATACCCCCGACCCACTCCGACTCAGGCACAGGTCCTCCGTCTTCATCGGATTCAATTTCAAGTGGCTCACTCTAAGCCAGCCTGCCACGTCCTGAAGTGCCCGATCCAGGTCACCTGGGGTAGAGTTGGACTGACCGCCCAACAGCAGATATAGCTGGGTGTCATCAGCGTATTGGTGACACTCTAGCTTGTGCCTCCAGGCAATCTGGGCAAGAGGGCGCATGTCGATGTTAAACAACATTGGAGATAGCACTGCCCCTTGGGAAACCCTGCAGGTCAGTGGATGCCTCTGAGACGTCTGATCCCATAACGCCACCCTCTGTCCCCGACCTTGGAGAAAGGAGACAAGCCATTGCAAGGCAAGCCCCTGAATCCCAGTGTCGGGACTCAATCCCAACTACAAAGAGAATTCCATCCTTTCCCGTGTTTTATTTATGCTAGAATGCAGTCCAGATCTCAGTCCTAGAATAATTGTACAAAAGTGACTTTGAGAATATGCAGAGTGCATTTTCCTCACCACAACTGTAATCTATCACTTCATAATAGATGGTGTGGTTTGGAACAGACCTATTCCTGTCTCTCTTGCCAACATGCCATACAATCAGAGAACACAAATCTTTACCTTTCAGCCATGTTCCTGGTTTTCCCATTTCTTGTGCTGCAGCTTTTTACAGAATAGAGAAGCTGGGGCAGGGAAGCCAGGCATGACTGCCTCCATGCCCTCCCCATTTCCAGCCAGCCCACCATGGGGGGGGGTTAAACTGGGGGGGGTTAAATCCCTGGGTTCCCTGTCTGAGCTCCTCTAGGTGCCCCGCAGCATAGAGAAGCTGGGGCAGGGAAACCAGGCATGACTGCCTCTGTGCCCTCCCTGTTTCCAGCCAGCCCGCTTTGCCAGGTTGGCTGGAGACAGGGAGCACATGGAGGCAGACATGCCCTCCTTTCCCCCTGAGCCTCTTTGCTTTTGCGGAGAGACTCAGGGGGGGGGGTTTAAATCCCTGGCTTCCCTGCCAGAGCTCCTCCATCCAGGTGCCCTGCAACCACAGCGTGCTGGCTGGAGAAGGAAGAGGAGGCGTGGGACATGCCCTCCTTTCCCCCTAAGCCTCTCCGCTTTTGCGGAGAGACGGGGGGGGATTCCTGGCTGGGGAAGCAAAAGGGGGGGAGGCATCTTCAAAAGCCTCCCCTTCCCTTTCTCAGCCGGCCTGCCAAGGTGGGCTGGGGGGGAAACGAAAAGAAAAGGGGTTTAAAGTTTAGACCCCTTCTGTCTCGAGTTGCGCCACAGCGGCAGCACGATCTTTCCATTGTATTCTATGGCCCCATAGAATACAATGGAAAGATCGTGCCGCCCCTGCAACACGACTCTAGAGAGAGGCCAGCTGGGGAAGGGAAGGGGAGGCTTTTGAAGATGCCTCCCCCCCCCCTTTTTGCTTCCCCTTCTGACACACTAACGGTGATGTCAGGGGTGTGGCATATGCTAATGAGCCATATGCTAATGAGCTGCTGCAGCTCTTTTTCTACGAAATGACCCCTGCCAATATACAATCGCAGGTAGTAGCCCTGGACTTTTTTCCATGGCCACAGAATGACCATAGCACCACCTTGGCTTCTGTGCCTAGCAGCTACTTCAGTCTGAAGTACTTGGAATTCAGCTGTGATTATGTTTTATATGTCATTCTGGGAAGAAAGTATAATGTTACATTTCAGAGGAAATAAAGAATAATTGCTCTGTCTGGGATACCATTCATAGCCCTGTCTGTCCTTCAGGTTCCTCTTCCAAGATTTCCAGAAAAAAAGCTTGGATGCAATGGGCATCATATGGAGTGGTATTCTGAATGGATTTATAAGCCCATGGGAAGACAGACTTGAAGATTGTACAGTGGCTTAAAAATGTCTTCTAGTTCCTACACTTTGCAATACACTTTGTCATCACTTGATCATTAACTTCTGGTTCTCGCTTGCTTTATTGTAGATTAAAGTTTGAGTCCAGTGGCACCTTTAAAATCAACTAACTTCGATTCAAAGTGTAAGCTTTCATGAAGAAGTGTGCTTTGCACATGAAAGCTTACACCGTGAATAAAACTTTGTTGCTCTTAAAGGTGCCCCTGGACTCAAACTTTGTTCTGCTGCTTCAGAACAACATGGCTACCCCACCTGAATTTTTCTTTATTGTAGATTGTAATTCATTTTCTTAGAAACTGAAATATGCATCTTTTGTCCCTGTATAAAAAGGCAATATTAAATTATGTACAATAAATTATTATCATGGCTACACTGTCATTTGGGGAATTTGTAGCAGCCTCTTGGTCTAATGCAGTCTTTGCTGTTGGAGAAATTTCCTTCCTTAATTTGGAGGTGCAAGACCTACAATATGTTTGCTGCTGTATGCTTTCCAAGAAAACCATGACTGTTTACCAAGAAAATGTTGATAGATACTACTTGTATTTAGTCACCTATTTAAAAAATTTTTAACCTTAGAGATGATGGAAAAGAGGGCTTGAAGTTTTACACCAATCCTTCGTATTTCTTTGATCTTTGGAAAGAAAAGATGTTGCAAGATACAGAAGACAAAAGAAAAGAAAAAAGAAAGCAGAAGGTATTATACTCCTTGATTGTGGGTTATTTATGCCTTAAAACATGTTTTTTTATTCAGAAAATCTGAACACAATAGGGTAAATCAGATCTTTTCTGTCATGTAGCTGTACATTTTAAGTATTAAAATGCTTCTTAGATGTAAGAAGCTGCCTTATACTAATCCACTGCTGTCAACACTGACTGGCAACAATGTTCCAGAGTTTCAGGAAGTAGCCCTTCCCAGCCCCCCTGTTTGACTTCTTACCTCACAGGAGATGGAAGAGATCAGACTGTGCTACTTATGGACTCTGTAGAAGGCCCTCTCTTCAATATGGCCAGTTAGCATAATAATCACAGAACATTGTAAACATGTATTTGTGTGTGTGCTACAAAATTGTACTGTGCTCTACTCTGAATTGTCCTGTAATTTAAGATTTTTGTCTTGCAGTATGGCAGACCTCACTGTAGTTTTCTGAAAAGAACTGTTTCACTTGTCGGTTTGTCTTTATGTTCTTTTTTAGCAGAAGAATTTAGATCGTCCTCATGAACCGGAAAAAGTGCCACGGGCTCCCCATGACAGACGGAGAGAGTGGCAGAAGCTAGCCCAGGGTCCAGAACTTGCTGAAGATGATGCGAGCCTCTTACATAAACACATTGAAGTTGCTAATGGCCCTGCGTCGCATTTTGAGACAAGGTTTCCAAATGTGTTTTTCTTTTTTTGCTCTGTATTTTTTTCCATAGCTAATCATTGTATATATGTGGCATAGCCTAAAGGTACTGTTTTTATATCACAATTATAAGAAGAAGAAGAGAAGAGATTGCATTTATACCCCGTCCTTCACTACCCAAAGGTGTCTCAGAGCGGCTTACAAACTCCTTTCCCTTCCCCTCCCCACAACAGGTACCCTGTGAGGTAGGTGGGGCTGAGAGAGCTCTTGACAGAAACTGCTCTTTTTTTCAAGAACAGCTGTGCCAGAGCTATGGCTTGCCCAAGGTCAGGGCTTTTTTTGTTGAAAAAGCCCAGCAGGAACTCATTAGCATAATATGCCACACCCAACAGCAGAAACTCATTAGCATATTATGCCACACCCCTGACAGAGCAGCTCATTAGCATATTAGGCCACACCCCACGTTACCAGAACTGTGGTCATCCAGCCACACCCACCTTTTGCTTCTTATTCTGTTTACCTTGTTTGTTGTCAAAACCCAGGGCTTTTTTTGTAGCAGGAACCCTTTGTATGTTAGGCCACACACCCCTAATGTAGCCAATCCTAATGAGTTTCTGCTGTTGGGTGTGGCCTATTATGCTAATGAGTTCCTGCTGGGTGTGGCCAACTCAGGAGCCAGCCGGAACTCTGTTCCTGTGCGTTCCTGCCCAAAAATAGCCCTGCCCAAGGTCATCCAGCCAGGTGCAAGTGGAGGAGTGGGGAATCAAACCCGGTTCTCCCAGATTAGAGTCCGCGCACTTAACCGCTATACCAAACGTAATGATGTCACTTTCTGGAAAAGATACTTAAAGTTTTTTCCAGGTTTAAAATGGAATTTTAGGCCATCATTTAAATTGTCTTATCCCACAGACACAGTATTAAAAGAGCTTTGCCACGTGCCAAACCCAGTTCGACAGCTCTTCATAACTGACTAGTTTTTCTTCACATGTCTCCTCTGATTCAGTCTATGGCTTTTCAAGCTCCACTTTCACCAAACCCTATCATCTTTCCCTGTTGGTGGTTTCACCGGGTCCTCTTTTGGGTGAGCCTCTCCTAGGTCCAAATGGGTTGCTCCTTGCCTACCCATGCCTCAGATGGGCCCACTGGACCTTCCTACACCATCTGCTGACTCTGTAATTCCTCTTCTGTTGATCAGCTCCTTCTCAATTCCTCTAGTATCTGTTCTTTTGTCCTTCTTTTGCCATTGCTGTTTCAGAGCTGCAGAATCATCATTGCAATGTATTTGGCAGTAGAAACATTGAACATGTCATAATGTACTTTTTTTCTTTTGGCAAAGTTTAGCAAAATGATATGCCAAATACTACTGACCATTTCATACTATAGCTATTTCTCTTACTCTGTTCATATTGAAGCAACTCAATGATTTTTGCTAATTTCTTTGAGATGTTTAAAGAATGAAAGTAAAGGAGAAAGAAAGAAATGTAATTAATTAACATGACCTGGGCTTTGATATGGGATTTGTTTTTATTCAGACCTCAGGCATATGTGGAACACATGGATGGACCTTATTCCCTTTCTGCGTTGCCATACAGCCAGATGACAGAACTACTGAGTAGGGCAGAGGAACGTGTATTAGTAAGACCACATGAGCCACCTCCACCCCCACCTATGCATGGAGGTGGAGATGTGAAACCCATTCTGCCATGTGTCAGGTAAGAAACACTGCAATCAGCGATGCATGAGATTTTTGCTGTAAATGTATACACAGAAAGAAAAAGATTCCCATCATGGGTCTTTGTTTTAGAAAAATAAGGAAAAAACCAGC
>NW_015163170.1:54697-70008 GCF_001447785.1 Gekko japonicus
TTGTGATTTCAAACTTCCAAGATTGTATGTGTTTCAAGAATGCTTTTGTTGAAAAGAATAGTTCAAATGCCCCACTTGGGCCTACAGAATTATTTGTATTAGCATTTTAATGATCCTGAACTTCAAGAAATACTAGAACATTTGTTGGACAAGATGCAAATTCCAACACGTAGTTGCCAGCTACATTTGTTCAGCACATTTAGAGATCATTTGTGTCCCATTTCTAAAGGTCTACTTATTCTGTATTTTAAAAGGACTGTCAGCATGGTTTTATCCCCAGAGTTGCTCCTTTTCAGCTCTCTGTGTAGGCTTGGCCACATGACAGAACTTGTTTCAGTGCAGTTATAAAAGGTGAAAGTTTATATGAGACCAATGCAGTAGTCAGCTTGTTTAGAAATGTGAGAGCTTGCAGGAGGCTGAAGCATTACTATTTGTTTTTGCGACGACATTCTAATACTGATACTAAAAATGTAAATGAATACTATTTATACATGAATACTGGCTCATCTTCACCCTTCTGGTTGTAACCCCTTGCTATGTCTTTTATTTTAGCTCCACCTCAGGTTTGATTGAAAATCGCCCTCAGTCACCTGCTACGGGCAGAACACCAGTGTTTGTGAGTCCTACACCACCACCACCGCCTCCACCCCTTCCATCTGCTTTGTCTACTTCTTCATTAAGATCTGCAATGACTTCCACTCCTCCCCCTCCAGTGCCACCGCCTCCACCACCTCCAACAGCTGCTTTGCAAGCTCCAGCTGTACCGCCACCTCCAGCTCCTCTCCAGATTGCTCCTGGAGTTCTTCACCCTGCTCCTCCTCCAATTGCACCTCCTTTAGCACAACCCTCTCCTCCAGTCACTAGAGCTGCCCAAGTGTGTGAAACCATTCTAGTTCCACAAGGTGAAATGCAAGGACTTCCACCACCTCCACCACCACCTCCACTGCCACCTCCTGGTATACGACCCTCATCACCAGTCACAGCTCTCTCTCACCCTCCCACAACCATTGTCCCTGGCCCTCATGTTCCAATAATGCCTCCATCCCCACCGTCCCAAGTCACCCCTGCTTCTGAACCTAAACGGCACCCATCAACACTACCGGTCATCAGTGATGCCAGAAGTGTCCTCCTGGAAGCAATACGAAAAGGTATCAGTTACTTGTGCATTGATTAGCAGTATTATTCATTTAATGCAGGTATTCTTTTGACAGGTTTAATATCTTTAATTATTTCTGGCAAGGGTATTTACGACGCTTCTTTGAGTTCTATTCTGTAAAACAAGCAGAATGCCAAATAGATTGTTTTCCAGCTTAGCTTCTTGTCCACTGGTAGAGCTCAGAATTTAAATAACTCTATGAAAATGTTAGCTAGAAAAGTTTACACACGACAAAACAATTTGGCGTGTGGTTCTGTGTCAGCGAGATTTTAAAAGTACTCCTTATATATATTCCTAAACATCTCATTTAAATTGAGCCTAAGTGACTAAGAAACTCAGTCCCACCACTGAAACTCATGATGAACCTGTCATACATGAGGTAGTTACCTTCAGGCTTTCCTCATACTAACCTGCAAATTGTCTAACTAATCAGTGAGTTGAAGATAGTGTTTGACCACCTTTTGAACATGGGTTGTGGAAGCTAATATGACTTTTGTTATGTCAATCTTTTGACATTACCTATTAGAAATAATTGACCTTTAAAGCCCTGTACTACCTGAGACTAATATAACTTAAGGACTGCCTCTTTTCATATAAACCTTCCTGTACACTGTGGTCATCTTCGGAGGTCCTGCTTCGGTTTGCCTCACCATCTAAAGCTAGACAGTGCCTTCTCAGTCATGGCACCAAAATTTTGGAGCTCCCTCCCCTCAGAGATTTATCTGTCTCCTTCTACCTATGTCTTTCGCTAGCAGGTGAAGACTTTCATCTGTCATACCCCCAGTAACAATTACTGGCCCCTTCTAGTGTTTTTTGTGTGTTTTTAAATTAGTTATTTTATAATTATTGTTTAAATGTTTTAATGTTTCTTACATTCGCCGCCTTGTGGACCCTGATCGGGTAACAGGCAGCATAAAACATTTAAAATAAATATATTAACAGTAAAGAGGGGTTGGTAGCCAATGCATTAATTCCCCCCCCCCATATGATACACTGTTATATTGTTGAACTTAGGATTCTAAAAAAAGGTAATGAAAAGGCCAGAAGGATGGTTGTAGTATTTATTCCAGAAAAATATTACCTAATGCATACTGGAGTTCTTATCTTTCAAATAAAAAAAACCTTCAGTTAAAATAAAGGCCTTTGAATACTTCTTTTAGTAAGCAGAAGTATCAGTGGCTATTTACTGACTTCTACTTATGTTGAAAGGTATCACACTTTAAAGAAACTATTTTTATGAGGAAAAACTAAATAATCCAATGTACTTGTCTATTGCTGCAGTTCTTCTTCATTTAACAAAATCAGGCTATATGCATCTACTGGAAAAGACTTAAAATTAGTAATGGATGAAATCCCCTTGTCTCAAATCACCAATGGTTTGCCAGTTGCAAACAGCAGCTGCAGATACTTGGGGTGGGGGGAGGGAGCTTGCTTTGTATCAACAGTCCTGAGGCTGCTACTGCCTTTGCAATCAATAAATTTAAGTGCATGTACCCACATTCTTTCTCTTTGTGTTTGAATTAATTTCTTTTAAAAACTTTTGTATAATCACATTATCATTCCAGCATGGTAGCAATGCATGGATGGATGTTTATACAAGTACTGCATCCATTTTGGCAGGAAAAGATTTTTTTAATATAATTTATTTTTTGTGTTGTTTTCCCCATCCAAAGAAAACACAGTTTAAAAGTAACATTCTTATTTACTTAACTTATGAGAAAACCATTATCTGGGGCAAAGTTAAATATTATGAGCTGGGTAAATAAATGTATTGAACCCATCATTTTCAGACTTCAACTAAAAAAACATTTTCTATAGGTTGGATCTTAAAATGATTCTGCTTCTAGGGTAGCTCTTCCTTTTGACCCTCTTCTTGCTGCAGTTCACTGGGCTCCCCAAAATGCTGCTTGTGTGGGTTTGGGTGGAAGGATTCACTAAGGAACAGCATGGGATGCTGTGAGGGTGTTTGGAAAAACTGATCACTAGATCAAGGTGAATTTGGATTCAGCCTTGTGATACGGTCCCCTTCCTTATATGCGTATGCCACATATAAAACTAATTTATAGTGGACAGTTGCTTATACCAAGTGAACTATAATAGTAGTAATTGTGGTTTTTGGAGCAAAGAGCCAAATTATATGTAACATCATGCTCAGATCCAACACCATTTTAAAGCCAATTTTAAAATGCTGCCAAGGTCTGAGTCTGATTAGCCTTACAGTACAATGGAATGAGGTGTTCTTTTCCCCACCACCACTGCACATACCTTTTCAAGTGCGCAGCTGCACGGGGCAGGGGAGACAAGAATACCTCATCCCACCATTCAGCAGGGCCTCATGACATTTTAAAATAATCCCATTAGGATTTAAAATGGCAGCAGTATCCATGGGTCGCATCCAGGGATGCTGTCATGTCTAGGTTGACCCTAAAGTATTCTCTAATACTGATCTAAAATAAACCAAGTGAATTTATGCTGGCACGTGTGATACATAAGGCATGCACACTGCTAATATTTTTCCTTATGCTTTAGGTATTCAGTTACGAAAAGTTGAAGAGCAGCGTGAACAAGAAGCTAAACACGAGCGTGTTGAGAATGATGTTGCCACCATATTGTCACGCCGTATCGCTGTGGAATATAGCGATTCTGAAGATGACTCAGAGTTTGATGAAGTTGATTGGTTGGAGTAGACAGGATATATACTACAAAACTGAATGCTGATGTCCATTGTGGTGCTTGTTCTTTGAAAATGTTTGGTCATTTCTAGTGTTTTTGTATTTTCTTTATATAATCCATGTTTTTCTACTTTTCAGTTCACAGAATCTTAGCACATCTTTGAAACTAAATGTTTTACAGTGATACAGCTCTTTGAAAGAGCATAATTTGTTCCAGTAGACCACTAAGTATTACGCATGGGCAGCTGTTGGTAGAATAGCAGATTAAAATTTTTGGCATATCTTTAACTGTGCACTTTGTGAATTTTAAGTTATGAAGGCAATTAAGACTGAAGTTTCAAGGCAGCTGTATGTACTAATGAGCCTTACTACACTGTTAATGATTAAAAAACAGGGAAAAGAGGGTATGATCCATCAAGCTCTGCAATTTCTGTGGAACCCAAGCAGGAGAAAAACTTGGTGGATTGCACCCCAGCTATCATGTTTTCACTATCTGGGTAAAATCTGTACCTTGTAAGGTACATATAGTTCTAGCAGTACTTGACCCACTGAAAGAAAAAAGAAATGAGGGTTTTTGGGGAGTTTTATTGTTGTTTTTATTAAATAATTATGGCCTTATTTGATTGTTTTGCGATTTTTCTCCCTTCTTCCCTGGTACCTATTGTGTGATACTATTTTGCCTGCTTAAGAGTTTGATTTCCATTTACCCACTCTGTGTAACTTATGTAACTGTTAGAAATAACAGTTTGATTTAAATAAACAATTTGTTTTAAGTCTTCCTAGCTGTTAATTTTTTTCAACCACACAGTTACCTTAAACTCAAAGCATTAAGATCTCCTTGCATCTTGTCTCCATAATGAGGTTGGGGGCCCAGCATAGGGGGAAGCTGATCTCTCTGTAACAGTCCGTTTGCAGTTCTTTCTGTTCTTTCACTTTCCTCTTATACCGGATGCATTGGTGCAAATTCTCTAAGCTTAGCTTATTTCAGCAGCACATTTGGCAACCAAGCTTTCCTTGTCACTCATATTTATGCCTGTCAGCTTTGGGGTGGGGGTGGGGGTGGGGTATTCGTTTGCCTGTGTAACCGGTACGCTGCATTCCTTCTTGGCTTCTGTAATGCTTGCTTATCTATAGCCTTGCAGGTGCTGTGTAGTGTCTGGAAATCAGGGGAACCGTGGGAGCGCTTTCGGTTCTCAGCTTTGGCTCTAACGGCCTGGGGCTCCTTCTCCCGTGCGCGGGAATGTGGCTAATTGGCCTAAGGGAGGGGGGGTGCATACGAATACCCTATGTCCCATTATACTTGTAGGGGCGACGCCATTCCTAACAGTGACTTTGTTAATGCATCTATAGGTAAAGGTAAAGGTTCCCTTGCTCGAAAGCCAGTCGAATCTGACTCTCAGGTTGCGGTGCTCATCTCCGTTTCAAAGCCGAAGAGCCAGAGCTGTCTGAAGACGTTTCCGTAGTCATGTGGCCGGCATGACTAAACACCAAGGCGCACGGAACGCTGTTACCTTCCCACCAAAGTGGTACCTATTTATCTACTTGCAATTTCTTGCTTTCGAACTGCTAGGTTGGCAGGAGCTGGAACTAGAGCCGGAACCCGGGTCTTGAACTGCTGAACTACTGACCTTCCACAGCCTGCAGTTCAGTGTCTTAACCACTTGAGCCACCGCAGTGCCTAGCTCTGCATCTATACTTTATTTATACTGTATTGCATCTATAGCTCTGCAATAAAGTATAACCTTTCTGACAAGCATGTACTCGGTTATTGGCTGTGGAACCTGACATTCTGTTAGGAATCCTTCATTCTCTATCTACGCGCCTCTCTCTCTCTACCCGAGATGAGCGACGAAGAGGAGAAACAGGTCCCCTCTGAGGAGGAGATTCCGGTCCCCACCACATCTGGGGGGGAGACTCCCATGACCCAGGGGACGGCACCTGTGACCACTACACCTCCGGTGACAGCCACTGGGAAGGGAGCAGTCCCAAAGACATCGACCCATTTGTTCCTGACCCCTTCAGGCCCATGGCAGCTGCCCGGCCAGGGATACCAACCGAGCTCCAGGTGGAGCCAATTCAACCCGGACTCCACGGCAGAGACGTATATGCTTACGCAGGTCCCCCAGAGAGACAGCAGGTTTGACCTGGGGTTTGCCTCGGCTGGAGGTTTCCCCCCCTACGGGGTCCCCTTATAGCCACCGCCAGGAGCATGGGTGACGGAGAGGTCGGCGAGGAATGGGCACGCGTCCCCGATTGAGAGACTGGAACTGACCCATAGAATGGAGGTGGCAGATCGGGAGAGGCGGCAGCTGCAACAGGAGTTGGAGGAAGTCATCCAAGCAATCCCACAGTTCGTGGTCCAAGCCATCCGAGTGGAGAGGGAAGCCCAACCAGCGGCACCGGTACTCCCTGCTGCCCCACTGGCACCTCCGCTGCCGCCCAGACCAGAGGATGTACCCGTGCCGGGACCAGGGGAGGCCCCGGCTCCAGTGCCACGACCAGGCAGCCCGAGAGGCCCTGTGCTACATCGCCTGAAAGACCGGATCGAGGCCACGTTCGACGGAAACCCTGAGGAACTATCCTACTTTGTGGTTCAAGTGATGAAGTTTGTGGAAAGGCCGGGCCACCTGTTCCCGGATGACAGCAGCCGATTGGATGTGGATAGTTGCCCGCTTACGGGGCTCCGCCACGGCTTAGTATGTGGGATTGCACAACGCCAGGGGCCCGGAGCTGGTGAATTTGGACACTTTTATGTGGGCGTTGCATGCCCAATTTGAGGACCGGAACACCAGGCCCAAAGCAAGAGCGTTTCTACGCACCCTGAAGCAAGGGAGGAGATCAGTGAGAGAATACTCCTCCGAGTTTAAGTTGCATGTGGCAAAAGTCCAAACTTGGCCAGATCCGGTGCTAAGGTAGGACTGAACCCACAGATCAAGGAAACGGTCCTACGGGCAATGGACTCAATCTCTTTACCGGCATGAATGCAGGAGACGGAGAGTGCAGAGACCCGCCTGAATACCCTGCACCTGGACATCGCAGCAGCGGGAAGCAAGCCTAACCCCCGGCGCAGAAGATGAAACCGGCGAAGTTGGCTGAGTCTACTCGAGAGCAACGTATGCAACGAGGGCTATGCCTAAAGTGTGGGGAGTGGGGCCATTTCGCAGCCGACTGTGGTGGAGCGATCCAGTGAAGCAGGGGCCGAGCGATCCCGCAAAAGTATGCCTCGCCACCCCGGCAAAGAAGTCGACAGGAAAGGTCCTGCTGTGAGAGGCACAGAACAGCAGGGCCCGATCCCGGAGGCGCCAAAAGTGGTGAGCAGCTCCCCCCCCCTTGTTTTTCGTGACTGTGATTCTGATTAACCCAGCCCTTGGGACGCATATCCGTGTAAGAGCACTCATTGACTCGAGGTGTGGGAGGGATCTCATCAACCCTTCCTTAGTCATGGGGCTGGACGCTGGGGTGGTGAAGCTTGATGACCCGTTGATTTTTACCCAAATGGACGGTTCCACAATGAAAGAACCATATGAATACGAGACTGTACCTTTGCGGGTTGGGGCGGGGATCACTGGGAAGAGCGGCTGTTAAAAAGCGGTTGTTCATGATCACCCCGGCCGCCAGGTTCCCGTTGGTGTTGGGGGGCACTTGGCTGCATGGACATGATCCATACATTCTGTGGGATGAAGCGAAGGTGCACTTCATCTCACCTCGGTGTCAAGGGCACCGATGGAACCCGCAGTGGGGCCAGCAGCCAATAGTGGAAACCCCTAGAGTGTGTTTAGCTCAAGAGGAGCTGCAAACCATTCCCCCGGAGTACTGGGACTTGGCCAGGGTGTTCGAAGAGGAAGAAGCCGATGAGCTTCCACCCCATAGACACTCGAATTGCAGCACTGAAATATTACCCGGCCAAAAACTACCCAATTTATGCGATGGGTCTGGCCGAGAAGGACGAACTGCGCAAATTTAATGATAAAAACCTGGCCAGAGGTCTCATCTGGCCAGCCTCCTCCCCTTTTGCGGCCCCGGTGCTCTTCCGGAAGAGAAAGGATGGGGGGTTGAGGTTGTGCACGGACTATTGGAGATTGAACACAGTGTCTTCGACCAATGCTTATCCCATGCTGTTGATCAAAGTGTTACTGGCCGAAGCGGCAAAAGGGAAAATTTTCTCGAAGTTGGATCTTCGCGACGCTTACTTTCGGGTTCGCATCAGGGAGGGGGACGAACACAAGACTGCCTTTAACATGCCCCTGGGTCAGTTTGAGTATTGTGTGATGCTGTTCGGTCTTCAGGGGGCGCCAGGGGTCTTCATGAATCTGATCAATGAGGTGTTGCACAAGCACTTGTTCAAGGGGGCGCTTGTTTACCTAGATGATATCTTGCTGTACTCCCCCGACCTACCTTCCCATGTGAAATTGGTGAGGGACGTTCTGAGAACGTTGTACAAGCACAAACTGTTTGCGAAACTCTCTAAGTGCAAGTTTCACAAGACCCACATTGACTTTTTAGGATCTTGGACAAGGGCTTGAAGGACCTGGGGAAAGTACGAGATGTGCTAGGCTGGGGAGACCCCTCTCACCCGGCGCCAGTTACAATCCTTCCTCGGTTTCGTGAACTTTTACAGAAATTTCCTGCCCAATTTTGCCCAGGTCAGCCTGCCCCTGATGGACTTGTTATAAACGAAAGGGAAGGGGCTGGAGGCAGCCAAGCCGGGGGCACCGTTGGCTTGGAGTGGGGAATGCCAGGACGCATTCAAACGCCTCAAGGTGTTGTTCACATTGGAGCCGGTCCTAGCACACCCAGATGAAATGAAAAAATTCATTGTACAAACTGATGCCGCAGGTGTGGCCATGGGGGGGTGATTCTCCAAGAAGGAGGGGATGGGCTCCTGCACCCCTTGACGTATGTGTCTAGGAAGTTCAATGACACAGAACACAATTGGTCGGTGTGGGAGAAAGAGGCGGGGGCAATAAAACTCGCCTTGGCCACCTGGAGACACTGGCTGGAGGGAGTGCGAGTCCCGTTTGAGGTCTGGACTGATCATAAAAACTTGGAAACGCTCAAAACGCCCCGGTGCCTAAATGTGAAACAACTTCAATGGGCTGATTTCTTTTCCAAGTTTTGGTTTACCCTTCACCATTTCCCCGGCTCCGCGAACTCTTTGGCTGACGCCCTGTCACGCCTCTGTCAGCAAGCTGCCAAAGAACTCTTTGTAACCTGTGTATAGTCTTTCTCTGCCCTCCCTTGTTTTCTCCGACCCCAATGCACATGTATGCTACCAGCAGCCTGCAAACTGCATTCCTTTCTCTGTACGCTAGTACTGCTTTGAAACGTAGTTATCTACAAGGTCAACAGGTGTGGAGATGGAGTTGTGTCTTCAAGTATGCTATAATGAGCTAGGTCATGAGAAGCTAGTAATTGTTTATCTTTGAGGAACGTTTTCTTCTCAGGCTTTAGGCGCGCAGTTCGGAAACACCCGTGAAAGCGGGAACCATGATTATTGGTTATTACATTTTATGAATCTGTTTATTATCTGGTGCCCTGCATTCCCTAGCCATTCCAAACAGTTCCTGTGTACCAGCTTTCTTCATTACTTCAATAAATACTACTTTGCTACAAACGTGTATTCGATTGAACGTGTGGAGGATTCGGACATTCTGTTTGGAATCCCATTTTCTCCATCGCTCCGAGTCAGCCGATACAAGCATGAGTGGAGCAGACAGGAACCACAACCAACAGAAGGCAGCACCCCGGTAACCATGACTCCGCCGGTCACGACGACCCCAGCATCCGGAGCTGAGGGGGGGGGCTGTCCCGAAAACCACAGCCACAACGATTCCTTGGCCATTCACCCCGTCCAAACTGGCCAAGCAGGCATGGGATGATTGGAGCCAATTTGATCTACATGGCACCCGAGAGACTTTTTCGAAGAGAGGGGGTGGCCTGAGGGAAAGCCTGTACGAACAAAGACTTTACACGGGACATAGTCTAGGAGTCCTGGGAGATCAATTCGAACAGGCTGAAGAACCTTGGGTGACAGGGCGCTCCAAGGACAGAGCGAGCTGGCAGCACCCAGGAGAAGGCATGGAAGAGCGCGTGGAAGACATCGACCGAACCTTGCAGCAGCTAATGCAAACGGTTGGTGAGGTATTCAACGCGCTCCCGGATCTGGTTGAGCGGACAATCGAGAATGCCTTGGCGAGGAGGGGCCCACCGCTTCCACCTCCCGGTGTGCCAGGGCAGCCGGGAGTCCCAGCACCTGCGCCTCCTCCCCCCCAGCCTGGCCAAGGGAGGCCACGACCGAAGGACCTTCTGGAGGTGACTTTCGATGGCAACCCAGAAGAGTTGGCTTACTTCGCAGTAAGAGTGCAAAAGTTTATTACCACGCACGGGCACCTGTTCCCCGATGACAGCAGCCGGATAGACGTGGTGGCGGCACGCCTGAAAGGCACGGCAGCAACCTGGTACGTGGGGTTGCACAATCGCCGTGGCCCGGAACTACGGGATATGCGAACGTTCATGTGGGCGCTAAGAACCAGGGTCGAAGACCTGAATGCTGGGCAAAGAGCTAAAGCATTTTTGCGCACTTTCAAGCAAGGGCGCCAGACGGTGCGTACTCGATGGAGTTCCAAAACCAGGCGGCCAACCTTCCTAACTGGCCAGAGCATGTTCTGGTGGAAATGTACCGCATGGGGTTGAACCCTGAAATCTGGGAGACGGTGCTTCGATCAGTAGATCCGGTGTCGCTGATGGCTTGGACCCAAGAGGCAGAGAACGCTGAAAGCCGTCTCCAAACCCTCCACCTGGACATGGCTGCAGGGGGAGGGAAGGTGAGCCAACAGCCCACCCAAAAGGCGAAGAATCCCCACCTGTCAGAAGCGACCCGGGAGCAACGGATGCATCAAGTGCTGTGTCTGAAATGTGGAGAACGGGGCCACTTTGCAGCGGACTGTGGGCAAAAACCTCATAAGGAAAAGCCAGTGACTACGAAGGCAAGACCAGCAACACCAGCCAAGAAAGCGCTGGAAAAACCTAAATTTGCCAAAGCCCTGCAGGCTTCGCCTGAAGAAGAGGAAGGAGACTCCAGCGAAGCCGAGCCCGAGCCAGTGGGAAACGACCAGGTCTTGCTGTAGACCGCGCACAACGGCAGGACCCTCCCTCGGAGGTGCCAAAAGTGGTGAGCGAACCCCTCTCCCTGTTCTTAGTGACTGTATCGTTAAGGAATCCCCTGCTGGGGATTCATGTGCGTGTCAAAGCGCTGATTGACTCGGGGTGTGGGAGAGACTTAATTAGTCCCACTGTGGTTTCGGGGTTAGAAGCTGGGGTGCGAAAGCTGAAATCCCCTCTGATCTTCACGCAGATGGATGGGTCCCCCATGAAAGACCCGTGCTTATACGAGACTATGCCTTTATGTTTGGGGGAGGGCGAACATTGGGAGCAGCATTCCTTCATAGTCACCCCAGATGTTCAGTTCTCACTGGTGCTGGGTGCCCCTTGGCTGCGCAGCCACGACCCATATATATTATGGGAGGAGGGGAGAATAGACTTTGTATCGCCCAAGTGTGAAAAACACAAGTGGGAAGCAGAATGGGGTGCCGTACCTGCCAAAGATTCCCAGTTCGCCTTACTGACGAAGGAGGAAATAGCCACCCTGCCACCTGAATATAGAGACTTAGCTTCGGCATTTGGGGAGGAGGAGGCGAACGAACTGCCCCCTCACAGACAGTCGGATTGCAGCATCAAACTAATCCCAGGGGCTAAGTTGCCTAAAGGTAGAATCTACGCTATGGGGCTGGCTGAAAAAGAGGAACTCAGGAAGTTCATTGACAAGAATCTAGCCAGAGGATTTATCAGACCAGCCTCCTCCCCGTTTGCTGCGCCTGTTCTCTTTAGGAAAAAAAAGAATGGGGGCTTGAGACTCTGCACGGACTATAGAGGGCTGAATGCAGTGTCTTCTACAAACGCTTACCCGATGCCCCTCATTAAGGATTTGCTAGCAGAAGCTGCAAAAGGGAATTTTTTTTCCCAAACTTGACCTCCGGGATGCTTACTTTCGGGTCCGCATCAGGGAAGGCGACGAAGGGAAGAGCGCATTCAACACGCTGCTGGGGCAGTTCGAATACTTGGTCATGCCCTTCGGCCTTCAGGGCACTCCGGGGGTCTTCATGAATTTAATTAATGAGGTGCTACATGAACATTTGTTTAAGGGGGTGGTTATTTACCTTGATGATATCTTGGTGTACTCCCCCGACTTGCCCTCCCACATCAAATTGGTCCGGAAGGTGTTAACCACGTTGCACAAGCACAAACTGTTTGCTAAGCTGTCAAAGTGCGAGTTCCACAAAACACACATTGATTTCCTGGGCTATCGCATCTCAGCCAGTGGGCTGGAGATGGACCCCGGGAAGGTAAACGCCGTGGTGGGTTGGGAGGCTCCTAGAACCCGGAGACAATTACAAGCATTCCTCAGTTTCGCCAATTTTTACAGAACCTTCCTAAAGAATTTCGCACAGATTGCGTTGCCCCTGACTGACTTGCTAAAAACTAAAGGGAAGGGGCCGAAGGCTACAAAGCCCGGAGCTGCCCTAAAGTGGTCAGCGGAATACGAGGAGGCATTCCATCGATTAAAAACTTTGTTTACCTCTGTGCCTGTGCTGGCTCACCCTGATGAAACGAAAAAGTTTATTGTGCACACTGATGCCTCCGATGTAGCGATGAGGGGGCAATACTGCAGGAGGGGGTGGATGGGATGTTGCACCCTTTGGCTTATGTGTCTAAAATATTCTCTGATGCCGAACGACACTGGTCTGTGTGGGAGAAGGAAGCGGGAGCAATAAAGCTTGCGTTATCTTCATGGAGGCAATGGCTGGAGGGGGCGAGAGTGCCGTTTGAGGTCTGGACTGATCACAAAAACCTAGAAACTCTCAAATCGCCCAAATGCCTGAACGCCAAACAGCTTCGGTGGGCGGATTTCTTTTCTAAGTTCCAGTTCATGCTCCACCATTTTCCGGGCTCGGCTAACTCTCTGGCGGATGGCTTATCGCGCCTCCCCCAACATGCCAGTCAGAGAGACGTCATTGTGGACTCCATCTTCACGCCCACTCAGTTGGGAGGAGCGGTGCTCACTCGGAGTCAGGCTGCAAAAATCCCTCTGTCTTCCTCTCCAACCCCCCCAACTCCTCCCCTTTCGAGCCAGTGGCTGAACAAACTCCGGACCGGATTTTCAGAGGAAGACGGGACTATCGTTCAAGGGGTGGGAGATTGTCACCTGGGGGGGGGACGGAGCATGGTACAAGGATGGGAAAATGTATGTGCCCCTCGCCTTACGGAAGGACGTCATGGAGGCGGCTCATGGATCTAAGTTGGCGGGGCACTCTGGCTTTGTGAAATCGCTGCAACTCCTGAAACGTCAATTTTGGTGGCCGCACATGCGTAAAGACTTATTGATGTTTATACAAACCTGTCAGATGTGCGCCTTGAGTAAACCCGGGGGGGAGCCTCCTGGACTGTTACATCCTCTCCCTACCCCCACACGTCCATGGGAGGTGATCTCCATGGACTTTATTACAGATTTACTGGCCAGTAAGGGGAAGACGGTTGTTTGGGGGGGGGGGGGACTTTTTCTCCAAACAGGCACATTTCGTTCCATTCCCCTCCCTGCCTACTGCCAAAGCGCTTGCTAAAGCTTTCTTTACACAGATTGTACGTCTTCACCTTTTGCCGGCTAAGGTGATCTCCGACAGAGGAACGCAATTTGTTTCAAAATTTTGGAAGGAACTCATGGATATTATGGGGGTGGAGAGGGGTCTAAGTAGCGCCTATCACCCAGAAACTGACGGGCAGACTGAAAAGGTAAACCAAACCCTAGAACAGTATTTACATTGTTTCACAAACTATCAACAGGATGACTGGTGTGATTTGCTTCCGTTAGCCGAGTACTGTTACAACAACACTGTTCACACATCCATTGGAATGTCACCATTCAAAGCGGCCTATGGTTACGACAGCCCCCCTTTGCTGTTCCTTGGGAGGGGGCAGGTATTACCAGCCGGTGATGCTAGTGTGTGGTGCCAGACTTTACAGAAAGCCTGGCCATTGCTTTGCAAGACATTGGATGCTGCCAAGGCAGCCTATAAAAAGCAGGCTGATAGAGGTAGGGTGGAAGGTTGGGCTCTACAGCCTGGGGACTATGTATATGTGTCAACAAAAAATATCAACATGTTGCGCCCCAGTAGAAAACTAGGTTGGAAATTTATTGGTCCATTCAAAGTGAAGAGGTTGATCAATGAGGTGGCGATTGATGTTGAACTTCCCAAGAATTTGAGGTCTTTACATTCTGTTTTTCATTTCAGCCTCCTCAAGAAGGACAATGGTTCGTGCAAATGGAGGCAGGAGCATCCACCTCCCCCCCCTGTTCTGGTGGATGGTGAAGCGCATTATGAGATTGCCAGTATCTTGGACTCTACACTGAAACGTGGCAAACTATTCTACTTAGTGGAATGGGTTGATTTCAATCCCCAGCACCGCAAATGGGTGGAAGTAGGGGATATTCGGGCCCCTAACATGCTCAGAGACTTTCATCGGAAGTTCCCGGGGAAATCGGGATATCTCCAGACCTGACCGGGAGGTTGGGGGGGAAATGTATTTTCGAGGGGGCAGTATGTCAGCAAGCTGCCAAAGAACTCTGTGTAACCTGTGTATAGTCCTTCTCTGCCCTCCCTTGTTTTCTCTGACCCCAATGCACATAGATGCTACCAGCAGCCTGCAAACTGCATTCCTTTCTCTGTACGCTAGTACTGCTTTGAAACGTAGTTATCTACAAGGTCAACAGGTGTGGAGATGGAGTTGTGTCTTCAAGTATGCTATAATGAGCTAGGTCATGAGAAGCTAGTAATTGTTTATCTTTGAGGAACGTTTTCTTCTCAGGCTTTAGGCGCGCAGTTCGGAAGCACCCGTGAAAGCAGGAACCATGATTATTGGTTATTACATTTTATGAATCTGTTTATTATCTGGTGCCCTGCATTCCCTAGCCATTCCAAACAGTTCCTGTGTACCAGCTTTCTTCATTACTTCAATAAATACTACTTTGCTACAAACTTGTATTCGATTGAATGTGTGGAGGATTCGGACAGCCTCCCTCAACGTGACAGCCAATGAGAGATTATTTTGGACTCGGTGTTCACGCCTTCCCATCTGGGTGGGGTGGTGATGACACGTAGCCAATCTCACCCCGCTGTCTTCCCCCCTGCGTCACGGCCACCTGATACTCCCCAGTCGGACAAGCTGGGGGGGGGGGACATGGCACAGCAAATTCGCCTCCGCCTTCTTGGAGGGTGGCAAGATGGTACTAGATGCAGAAGGAGACTTTGAACTTCAGGCCGACAGCTGTTGGTACCATGAACATAAACTGTTTGTTCCGCTCTCCCTTAGTGGGGAGGTATTGCAAGCCGTGCAATACGGTCTATGGAACAGCGATGGTGGACGCTCTT
>NW_015163170.1:70150-100159 GCF_001447785.1 Gekko japonicus
CCGCGGTTGAAAACAGTGATTGCAAAGCGGGAAGCCTCTTGTGCGGATGAGCAGCTAACGGACACGAAGGGGGAGAGGGGAGGAAGTAAACCAAAAGTGTTTTGAGAGACTTATCTGAATCGCGAAGTCATTTGGCGAGTTTTCCGAGTTGTGTGGAAGCGGCAGAAACTAAACAAAACAGGAAAGATGGCGGCACAGTAGAGAAAGTTTAAAACAAAGCCGGGCAGTCAGAGTCTGAGACCGGAAGAGGGAGCAGATGTCCTCAAACCCCTGGCAGATATGCTCAAGCCGGTGATGCAGCAACTCAATGGTATTAACCAGCAATTGACCATGATGATTAAAAACTTTGCAGCACAGCAGCTTCAGCTGAATGAAACAGAGAAAAAAGTGGAGCAGGCAAACGAGAAAATTAAAGAGATAGACACCACAAGCAAGAAGTTGAAGAAAAGGCTGGGAGATGTGGAAACGAAGCAGAATTGCCAAGAGAATCGAGTTTTGCAGCTACAGATGGGAAAAGCTAACATGATTCTCAGACTTGAAGAGGGTGCTTGGTGAGATTATCGCTCCAGTAATACGTTTAACAGTGGATGAAGTGGTAACCGAAATGGAGTCAGCCTATAGGGCATACTCCAATTACATTTTAAAAAGTAAGCTACCTGGAGAAATACTGGAGTTTATAAGAAGACAAACCATAGATGCCATTTTAAAAGCAACTTCAGCAACTCCACTGAAAATGGGAAATGTAACCATTAAAACCTTAAAGGACATTCCATTTGAAATTACACAAAAGAGGAAAAATTACAAGGACTTAATTTCTTTTCTTCAAACTAATGGGATATCGTACAGGTGGGCAGTTCCGGAGGGTGTCATCTTTAAGATCAATGATAGAAGAGAGAAGATAGACTCCACTTTTAAAGCCAAAGAATTTTTGAGACATCAGCTGGGGACAGACGAAGAGTCCAAAGAGGAAGAAACGAAGTCTAGTGACTCTGAAACCTTGGGAATGGAAGAGGATTCTGTGGCAGAAAAGGGTGCAGGACCAGCCAGAGTGGTATACGATTTTAGAGACAGAAAGCCGAAGTAAAGGCAGAAAGACTTGGAAAATGGCCTTTTGAAGTGAAGAATAAGAAGATGATCAGAGACTTCTCTCATAACAACTAACAAAATAACATATAAATAGTGAATTGTTATAAGCAAGAACTCTACAAGTATATTGTGATACTAAAACTAAGTGTACTAACATTTTTACTAACAGTGAAAAGATCTCCTCCTCTTGGGGTTTTAGTTTAGTGTGGTTTGCTTTCCTTTATCCTTAGTTGTAGTCCCTTCCCTAATATTTCTTTGTAGTTTTTGTAGTATTTGCAAAATAAAAAAAAATAACCCTCCGGGTATTTAAAAATAATAATAATAATTCCTCTAGTACTCCCTCATCACTAGAGTCATGTTACTTATATGTCCTTAAGGGTGTATAAACACTGCCAGATTAAAATGGTGTAATCGGCATTCCCTATCCCCGGAGAACTCTGATAAATTAGTTCTATGAAGGGAGGAGGGGGTTAAAGATATGTATAAAAGATTATTCTCAGCACTGTTATCAAACTACAGTTCCCAGTACTCCTGTCTATTTAAAGTGGTATAAAATTCCAACATATTGTAGATGTAACCTGTGTCCTTTCAGAGAGGGTTTTCTGCTCAAGCAGCCACTTCAGGCATCATAATGAGGAGGGGGTGCCAACACTCTCTTGCAACTCTGCTTGCTGGCAGCAGCATGGAAGGAAGTATCAGGCACAGCTTATTGCTTCCTGACCTAGCACTGTCACTAGCTGGGCCTGAGCTGTGCCACTTTAGGGGCAGCAAAAGATCTTGAACCAGTCCTGTTTTGTTGGCTTCAGTTTCTGTGGTAGTTTCAAGCTGTCCCCCACTTCCTTTCACATTCTCATATCTTGGAGGGCTTAGGGGCCTTTTTCTCCTCTAACGAGAAAGCCTATGATACTTTTTTTCCAGATTCATATCTGGCTACCTTTCTGTGCCTTCATAATCTCAGAGCTATACTACCACAGTCCTTGGACCATACAGATATATCCTGCTGGAAATACAAAAATACCAGACCTCCAGGATCACCACCTTAGAGCCTTCAGTGAACAGTTCTTCTGATACTTTATATCAGACTTGAAAATTTTACTGCTTGGGTCGTGTCTGTCTTTGTAAACACGCTTGAAGTATGAGCCAAGTATTCTTTGTAACTCTCAAGCTGGGGAAACCAGCAAGAACAGCAGGGAGAAGGGTCTTCTGCTCTCCCTGTCCATCTGGAGGAAGACAGATACTAGCATCTGAACAATAATATGGAATTGCATCTGTAATGGATCCTTCCTCCATTGAGGCATCCTAAGCTTCTTTGGCACAATACAAATGTATTAGATGGAGCTATCAAGTAAACTGCAGCTAGTTAAGAACTGTGTCTCTTAGAAATCCCCCCCCCCAATCCCACTAAGGTCAATTTTAGTCTGAAGAGGGACCCAAAGCAATGATTCTAAGCACAGAATGGATGGAGGTGAATGAGGTCATATGAAAAGGTGGAAAGGACTTGAAGTTCACTGGGCCAAGCTTTTGGAACCTGAGAGAGTCTGATAATTTTAGCATGTTCACATTATTTCTCAAATCTTTGTGACACTAAATAGAATTATTTTCTACAATGTATTGATGGATTGTATTTGATGGTTTCACAAAGAAATGTTGTCCCTGCATGCTACATTTTTAAAAAGAACTAGCTGAAATGACAGCCAATGCAGTATTTCAGTGAATTCTTCATTCCTTGACTAAGGAAGCAGTAGCTATTCGGTAGGAATCAATTCACCACACCAACCAGAAATAATGCAATTGGTTAATTCTTTAATAAGCCATGCTAGGAAAACACTCCAGCTTGAGTTGAATTTACCCAATCGCTGAGTGCTTTCTCTGATCATTAATCATAATTAAGAATTATTGTCACCCACAAATTTCTGCCCTTTGGAGGATGAGAGCCAGTGTTTTGTGGTGATGCATTTTCACATACTTTACATTTTTCCTTTTTCTAAGTAGTAAAAACAGTGCTTTTGTCCACAAATCGTGAGTGGCTATATTTGATGCAACCATTCTGAAGCAGACCGAAGAGCAAATAAGGTCAACACAAGTCAATACAGAACAACTTGAGGCATTGTTTAATTTGACACCACAAAATAAGTTGGATTTTAACAGTTTGCATAGGAAGGCAATGTAACTGACAGCTCCAGAATGAGTTGTTGTACTTCCCAGAGTGGGCTGGTGATCATTATCATGTGGGACGTTGTTATTTCCTGTTCTCTATTGCACAGAGCAGCCCATGCTGTGTTTTGCAAGATTCCTATCATATAGCTCTACAGTAATTTTTTCCTTGAGAAGAAATAACATTTTTATGCCAAATAGTGCTGCCAGAAATAATGGTGATGAATCACATGTAATCTATAATCTACATAAAAAGAGGGTTTTGTCTTTAATACATTCTAATGAGCAGATTAATTAGAACCAAATTAACAACTGTAAATATTTTGGCTGCAGATTAATTTTCTAACCTTTATTTGTGGGTGATTTTCTATTTATAAGCAAGTGGTATTTTGCAGGATCAGGGATCAACTAAGAGATTTGCCTGCTATCTTCTTCCCAGTGACAAACCACTCCCTCTGGCAGCTACTTTTCCCCTCTTGCTGAAGGCAAAAAAGGTTATCTGACTCATTTACTATGAGCAGAAGATGTGTTTTGCTCAGGGCTACTCCGCCTTCATTGCATGGGTTTATCATCACTGCCACTAATGAGAGCCACCATGTACTCACTGTATTTAAAAAGTCTGTGCATAAATCCTGGGGCAATATAAAGATGTATTCTGTGAATGCTATAATTTGTACATTTTGCTATTCTTTATAAGCAAACATGGAGCATGGGTTTTGTTACTGAGCACATAAATTATCCTGAAAACTGCTTTCATTTTATTTTTTAAGAGGGGCAAGTCTAGTCTTGTTGGATATGAAGACAAGCCAGAAAGTCCAAGGTTGACAATGTCTAATGCAATATCTGTTCAGAGAAACAGCTGAACAGGACTTATTTCGGCAGGGTCTCAGTGCCATGTGTAGCCTTTTGTCCCCATGACTTACCAAAGCACAATGAATTATGCAAATTAGCAAATTCATACACACATACTTCATTTGCATTTTATGGCTAGTAGAACCAGTTGAAACTTCTGAGATGTCTTTAATGGCAGCCACACACAGAACGTGTTTCAGTTCAGTCTGAAGGTTACACTAATGTGGATCAGTGTGGCTAGGTCAGCAGAGTCTACATAACGGCCCCCTTATAAACCAGACATAATAGGAAGAGCATACTCCTAGCAACAGTACTGGCTACCTATTCATGAATAAAACTGTCTAGGAACACTGCCGGGCTCCTTAACTTGATCAACGATGGAAAGCTTGACCCTGTGAGCCCAGCTAAGCATTCTTCCTTCCCAACTAGACTCTGTCTTGTTTAAATTAAGTTTGTTTGTTCACCCTCCGCCACTTGATCACAGCTTCAAGACATGGGCCCAGGACCCTTCACACCTGCCTCAGGAGACTTGGATAATAAGATACAAAGCTGGGTGTCATCTGCATACTGGTAATGATACATTTACATATGGATTAACGAGCACGGGTAAAATGGATCATTGGAGCACCCAGGTCCCTAGCTGATCCTGCTTTGCTTCTTGTAATCCAGTAACAAGAATAACCAATGGAGGGCTATTCTTTTTAACCCAAACACCGTGAATCTTGATATGGAATTATGACCACTGTCTTCTTGAGAAAATATATCCCACTGACATTTGAAGTATGTGCAACCATCTGATAAAATAATCTGATTTTAAGAGTTTAGAAATGGGTATGCATGGTAGAAATGAAGTTTGATGCCATCCCTGTCTCCCATGTCAGCATTGAGATACTGTAGTAGCTATATTATCACCATTCACAGTGCTGACCCATCTAGATGTGAGGGAAGAAATATGCTCTTCCCTAAGTTCTTAGTCTTGTTAGAACTCACAGTACAACCCTCCTTCCCACAGGTGATTTCTGTGTCAACCATCTGTTAAGCAGTATGCAGATTTCCATCTGAATGGCAAGCACCCTGACTACCCAGTGCAGATTCCTGGTCTCCTACTTTTGTGCTACCATTCTGAACAACCTAAGTTTCAGTTCTCAGATACATGAAGCTGCCTTATACTAAGCCATATCTTTGGTCTATCAGGGTCAATACTGGTTTTTCTGACTGGCAGGGGGTCTCCAGGCCTTAGGCAGAGGTCTCTCATGCCATTTACTACGGGATTCTTTAAACGGAGATAGTAGCGTTTGAATCTGAGTCCTTCTGCATTCAAAGCACACGCTGTACCATCGAGCAACAGACCCTTGGTAATTCTTCTCACAGTGTAGATTAAATGTAGGCATGTAAGGGCTGAGTTGCATGCCCTTTGGGAAAGGACATGCTACTTACAGTTCCACTTCAGAAGTGCCATGAATTGAGAGTATGGGGGTATAAATATTTCAAATAACATTTGAAGGTGGATGTGTCTCTGTTAACATACAGGGACAGTTCAGTGATAGAGGGCATGTGCTGCATGCAAAAGATTCTGGGTTCAGTTTCTGACATCTCCCATTACAAGAATTTCAGGTGATAAAACTGGAGAAGACCTTTGTCTGGGGAAACTCACTGCCAGTCTGAATGGATTATACTGTATTAGATGGATTAGTGGCCTAAAAACATGAAGCCCCTTTGAATTATTTCTATGGCCTGGAGCCACAACATTCTTTCTCTCTTCTCCCCTCCCCCTTTTCCACATCCAAATTTCCATAATGGCTTTGCTCTCTTTATGTCTTCCTCCTCCAAAAGCAGCCTCACAGATACTGAATTTTTGGTCACCTATATATTCTGAAAACATAATGGCAATTACATCTCTCTCTTCTCCCTTACCTTTTCAGAAACTTCAGAGCCATACTGCTTTCATCCTGTCCTCCCAAGTTCAAGCGGTAGCATCTATTTGCCAAACACATCTCAAATATCCTTGCTCTACTTCATGCTTGTACTGAAGAAGTGGGGGATGGCAACCTACAGAGTTTCTGTGCCCCCTTTGAACATTGTTCTACCTTTTCCCCTCTGTAGTCTGAATTTTTCTTCAACAAATGCAAATTCTGTATTCAGAATGTTTAGTATAATATCTAGCCAAGCACCTTTTTCTTATTTAAGCAAAATACATATTATTAAAAAATTGGTGTCTGAAGTTGTGATTTTTGTAAAGCAGTGTGTAAAGCTGTGATGGTAACAGTTGGTCTTCTACATCCTTGGCAAGGTGGCTTTCTGTTGATTTCCAGCATTGTTTTTACTATGTGCACACACTTAGCCAGCTTATTAATTGCAAAGGATTATGTGAATAACAACCACAGCCTAGTCCTCACTTGAAACCAATGCCAGAGCATGTAGCCCACATGACAGGCTCACTTGAGGGAGATACGGGGGCCCTCTGCCGTTTAACTTCTTCACAGCTTTTTGAAGCCAATCACAAAAAATGCATCAGGCAATTGTAGTATGAGCTTCTGATGAAAACACAAAGAGTTATTGGTTTTCCCCATTACAGAAAGAAGCAGCATGTGGGTCTTGGTTTTTGCAGGCTTTATAACATTGCCAAGTCCCTGCATGAATTGGAAGGGTATGTCATACCTCTCCATTACATTAAAGGTAAAGGTTCCCTTGCTCAAAAGCCAGTCGAATCCGACTCTAGGGTTGTGGTGCTCATCTCCATTTTAAAGCCGAAGAGCCAGCGCTGTCCGAAGATGTTTCCGTGGTCATATGGCCGGCATGACTAAACACCAAGGCGCACAGAACACTGTTACCTTCCCACCGAAGTGGTACCTATTTATCTACTTGCAATTTCTTGCTTTCAAACTGCTAGGTTGGCAGGAGCTGGAACTAGAGATGGGAGCTCATTCCATCATGGGGCACCCGGGTCTCGAACTGCTGAACTACTGACTTTCCACAGCCTGCAGTTCAGCGTCTTAACTACTTGCGCCACCGCAGCTCCCTCCATTTCATACAGATGAACAAACTAGGGCACACTAAGGAGCTAGTTATTGTGAACATTTGTGTATGCCCAGTGTTCCCATAGCATTGCTCAGAATGGGGGGGGGGGGATTCTAAGGTACACTCTCCTCAACTCATACAAATATTCCTTTGCCCATTGGGCAAATGAGCCAGTTCTGTTCCTCACACCAAAAAAGAATTCTAGCCTAAATATTCCAGAGGGGATAGGTATATTATTGTGTGGCAACAAAAGCCAAAACAGGAGATGTGTAGCCACTTAAAGGCTAACAGGTTTGTTGTAGCCTAAGCTTCACTGGCTATATATTCCCAGCAGGCATATATACGTACATATGGACTCAGAAAAAAACAGTGAGTTCAGTGAAATGTAAAACTAATTTGGTATGAATGTCTGCATTTTACTGTGATGCTTCTTTGGGACCATTTTATTCAGTCCAGTAAAAATTGAAAACGCATAGGGGTCAGCTGCTAGCTGGGTTTGCATTTTGCTAAGAGTGGAGTGCTTGATCCCTAGAACTCCAAAGGGAGATTCATGCTCCACCTTGCATATTAACAATGAATAAATTATGAGAGATTCACTTTGCTTTGAGAAATGTGAGAACTGCAGTCCTGTGTCTTGTTCCAGTCTTCACATCACACTGCACATTGACAGGAATGGTCAAATCTATGTCATTGACAGAAAGCAGTATTGTAGTTCAGTAGATTCAAAAAACAGGATTGAGTAGACGTGGGGGAAATCATGTGAAGCTGCGGGGCAAAATGCAGCTGCACAGCAGCTTGTGTGAAATTGACACGTACCATCGGGGCAAAAGGGAAGAGCGAGCGTGGAGCAGTGCTTGTGGGAAATCGGTCCTAGAGACCAACTTGGAAGGATAAATCCACAGAGTTTTTCATCTATCTTCCTTCCAGCATTGTAGAACACACCCTTTTAAAACAGTAACCAATGAGGTTTTTTCTCTCTCCACACATTGAAGAGTTGCAATAGGGAGAAATCAACAAGTTTATGTTAGGGATATGCATAGAAATTTTGGTTTGGGTTTGGATTCTTCATTAAAAATTTAAAAAATGTGTCCAGTTTAATATCCAGAAATGATGCCACAGCATTTTGCAACATTCTAGGAATTTCCCATATATTTATGGTAAAACCATAGAGATGTGAGAAGTTCCTAGAGCACTGCTGACCCCATGATATTTGCTTCTGGGTAGGCAACCAGGAGAGATGTCACAGTGTCACATGATGTCATTTTCTGCAGTCTCCACCCCCCTCCCCTGCTCCTGGGGGTTGTCAGCTAAAGGCTGGGAACCCTCGTCAGTACTCCTCACTGAAGAGACCCTCTGGCCCAACTTTCAGGCAGATAACAAGAAGGCCTCCCCATTCTAGATGCAATTTAAATTCTCAGTGGCAGATCAGTATTGGGGGGGGGGGGAGTACTTCAACCAGTTAAGCACTTATGACAACAAAGTAAGGGAAGGGGAAAAGCAGAGTTAATAGGATTACCAACCTCAAGCTGGAGATCTCTTAGAATTACAACTGATCTCCACATTACAAAGATCAGTTCCCCTGGAGGAGGTGGCAACTTTAGAGGGTGGAGTCTGTGGCCCCACAGCCTGGCCAAGCTCTCTCCCCTTCCCAAATACCACCCTCCCCAGGCACCACTCCCAAATCTCCAGGTTAGTTACCCTTCAGAAGTTAACAAACAGGAGATATTCAAGATCAGCTTTTTATTTATTATTATTTATTACTTTGGATTTGTATCCCACCTAGCCGGGGCAAATTGGCTCAAGGCGGCGTACACAATAAGATTGATAAAACAATAAATACATTAAAATTGACAAAATTCAAAAAACCAACAATTTACATATATGTTAACAGATACAGATGGTGGTAGTTAGTATATATGGTCCGAAGCAAGAAGACCATGCACCAGCGTTGTAACGTAGGGCCGTAAAATGTTCAGTTTACGATGGTTCCAGTGGCAGCTCCTAGTCGAAGGCCTGGTGGAAGAGTTCCGTTTTACAGGCCCTGCAGAACTGTAGAAGGTCCCACAGGGCCCTGATGTCCTCTGGGAGCTCATTCCACCAGTGTGGAGTCGCCACTGAGAAGGCCCTAGCCCTAGTGATGGCCAATCTGGCGTCTTTTGGACCTGGGAGAGTCAGGTGATTTTGCGACCCTGACCTCAGTGCTCTCTGGGGGACATATGGGGAAAGGCGGTCCCTCAGGTAGGCAGACCCCCAACCATACAGGGCTTTAAAGGTCAAAACCAGCACCTTGAAACAAATCCGGTATGTTATTGGCAGCCAGTGCAGTGCCTTCAGTGCAGGCTGGATGTGATCTCGTATGGAGAAACCCATCAGCAACCTGGCTGCCGCATTTTGCACTAGCTACAGCTTCCGGATTTGGGACAAGGGCAGCCCCATGTAGAAAGCATTGCAGTAGTCTAATCTTGAGGTAACCATAGCATGAATCACGGTTGCCAGGTCATTGCGTTCGAGGAAGGGAACCAGCTGCCTAACCAGCCATAGATGATAAAAGGCTGGCCTGACAGTGACTGCTACCTGGGCCTCCATTGTTAAGGCAGCATCCAGGAACACTCCCAAGCTCCTGACCCTTGGCGCTGGCACCAATGGTGCCCCATTGAATGTCGGTAGTGGGATCCCTACCCCTGACCTGCTCCGACTCAGGCACAGGACCTCTGTCTTTGTTGGATTCAATTTCTATCAGCTCAGTCTAAGCCAGCCCACCACATTCTGAAGCACCCACTCCAGGTCATCTGGGGTAGACTTGGACTGACTGCCCAACAACAGATAAAGCTGGGTGTCATCAGTGTATTGATGGCACCCTAGCCGATGCCTCCGAGCAATCTGGGCAAGGGGGCGCATGTAAATGCTAAATAATATCCGGGATAACACCGCCCCTTGAGCAACACCGCATACCAGTGGGTACCTCTGGGGCGTCTGTTCCCCTAACGCCACCCTCTGTCCCCAACCTTGGAGAAAGGAGATGAGCCATTGCAAGGCAAGCCCCTGGACCCCTGTGTCGGCGAGGCGGTGGATCAGCAACTGATGGTCGAATGTGTCGAACACCGCCGACAGGTCCAACAGCAACAGTACCACCGTGCCACCTCGATCCAGATGCCTCTGAAGGTCGTCTGTGAGGGCAACCAGTGCTGTCTCCGTCCCATGCCCTGGCCGGAAGTCGGACTGGAACAAGTCTAGCATGGAAGTGTCATCCATAAAGCTCTGCAACTGAATCGCCGATATTCCAAATTCACACGTACAGAAATGCTGCTATGAGGTAAGTTAAATGCATTTCTTTGGAATGTATGCTAGCCTTCCTTGAAGGAGCTAAGAGCAGCACTTTCATGTTACTACCACCCTGTGACAAGTGATAGACAAAAAGTGACTGACTTCCCCAAGCTTATTAGATAGCCACCATCCCAACCACTAATATGGCAACCAGATGGGGGGGAAAGCAAAGTTCTGATGTCTATTAGTTGTGAAGGAAATAAAAGCAACGGCAGCTTTCCCCCCAAAAAAATTTCCCTCTGTATTAACAAGATGCACCCACAAGAGGCTCCTCTTCTTAAGAATTGTTTACTAGATGGGCCCCCTATCAATTGATTTTAGCCATAACCTTGTCAGATCTGAGAAGCTAAGCAGGTCTGGATAGCTCAAGCTAGCCTAATCTTGTCAGATCTGGGAAGTTAAGCAGGTTTGGCCTTGGTCAATATTTGGATGGGAGACCTCCAAGGAAGGCCAGGGTCACTACACGGAGGCAGGCAATGGCAAACTATCTCTGAACGTTGCTTGCTTTGAAAACTCTACAGGATTGCCATAACTTCGCTTCAACTTGATGGCACAGGGGGAAAAATCCATTCATTTGAAAAATAGAATGATTATTAAAATATATACTGGTGTAAGGTTTCCCTTGCTCAAAAGGTAGTCAAATCCACCTCTAGGGGGTGGTACTCATCTCTGTTTCCAAGCCAAAGAGCCAGTGGTCATGTGGTCATGTGGCCAGCATGACTAAATGCCAAGGCGCACGGAACGCTGTTACCTTCCCACCAAAGCCGTACCTATTTATCTACTTGCAATTTCTTGCTTTTGAACTGCTAGGTTGGCAGGAGCTGGGGCCAGAGATGGGCACTCACTCCGTCCTGTGGCACTAGGGTCTTGAACTGCTGAAATACAGGCAGGCTTTTTCCAGGTGCCTGGTGACTTCTCATGATCATTTTACCCCTGGATTTTGTTTGCTTCTAACCACTTAGGATGGCAGTATGGGAACGGATTCAAAAGAATCCATGGGGGTAGCTTCAGGGCTAAAAACACTTGTCTTAGCTGCTGCTCCCTGTAGTAAGGTGTGCAATTCAACATTACTTTCAAATTGATCACCTGCTATTACTTTAAAAATAGTGCCTTTCTCAGTGCTGGAGACATGCTGTGGCTCCTTCATACGCAATTAAATTCTGTCAAACTTTTAATGGAAAATAGAAGATTAAAAGTAGGATTTGTGAAAATGAACATGTACACCAACAGGTGGCAGCATTTCTCTGGTTGTTACAAGTCTCTTATTTGAAACTGGCTGAAGGATTTCCAAAATACTCTGGGAAGTAAGGGCTTTATAATGTGTAAATTTTCCGACACAGGACTAGAGGGGAAGGAAACATTTCTTACAGGGCTTTTTTTCTGGGGAAATGCACCGGAACAGAGTTCCAGAACCTCTTTGACAAATTCTTTTTAAAATGTTTAAAAGTTCGTGAGTTTTCAGTATACAGAATGAAAACTTAATTTCCCTCTTGAGAGTTACAACACCTCTTTTTTTTTTTTAAAGGCCTGTGTACTATCATGTCTGAATATTATATGTATGTTTATTTACTGTGTTTATGTATCCCAGTAAAACCCTGGGTAAATAGATTCCTCACCTAAATTACCTTTTCTAATTGGAGGGTTTTTTTGGGGGGGGGAATCAAGTCAGTAAATGACAGGAACTTTGTGGCTTGGCAAACAACCATTAAATTGCTTCAAAAAGAAAACATTCAAACTACTGTAGTTTTCAAGGTAACAAAGATTTATCATAAACCCGACAACTTTCCTACCACAAGTATAGCTAAATCATAACTGCTTATGAACATAGGTCCATTTGCAGAGACAGGCTCTTCGGTGCCCTTCAGAAGGGGCACTCTAACCCTAGCAAGCAGTCCTCAATAACACAAAGAAAACAGAAAGTCCAAAATGTTATATTAAATAAGAGAAGAAGAGTGCTCCCTCTCCAGTGTGTTCTTCAACAGCTCCTTCTGCTGTTCTTATTGCTTTAATTTTCTGGTTTGGGCTTGCAAAGTGAAATATATCAGACTCAGGCAGCTCTTGAATTCAGCTTTATTGAACCAGAACAAATCAACACAAAAAATTTGCTTCAAAGTGCTGGTTCTCACCTTTAAAGCCCTATATGGCCAGGGACCAGCCTACCTAAGGGACCACCTTTCCCCACATGTTCCCCCAAGGGCACTACGGTCGGGGAACCAAAATCTCCTGGATGTTCCAGGCCCCAAGACCATCAAATTTGCAATGACCAGGGCTAGGGCGTTTTTGGTGGCGGCTCCTATCTGGTGGAATGAGCTCCCAGAGGAGATCCGGGCTCTGCGGGACCTTGTACAGTTCTGCAGGGCCTGTAAGACAGAGCTCTTCTGCCAGGCTTTCGAATAGGAGCCGCCGCCACTACTGTTCCATCAACGCCCTATAATCTCTGCACATTATCACCGTTGGTGCGGGTAACATCGGAGGGTTTGGGACGTTTTTAGGGGATGACAGGGCAGTGGGGATATGCACTGCTGTCATTGCGTAGCTATACAATTGAGAACACCATCTTGGTTTTACAACTCGGAAGTGAGTAGGGGAGCACCGAAAATGTCTTTTTATGAATCCTATTTAATTGTCTATTTTGTATTTTTAGTATTTTATACTGTTTTATTGTTATAATCTGGCACAATACCTCTGTTAGCCGCCCTGAGCCTTCGGGGAGGGCGGGATATAAATCCAAATAAATAAATAAATAAATAAATAAACAAACAAACATAGGGGCTTGAGCTCCTTTTAAACTTCCCGGGCTGGGAAGGCCACGCCCAGTTGAACGGTAAGGACCAATCACCTTTAATACATAAGGACCAATCGGTATTGTTCCCTCCAAGAACAATCCTCAGCTCTGATTGGCCTGTTGTCAGAAGCAGCCAATCAGAGCGTACATTTTACAATACCAGAGCTTCTATGTGGCTCTGACTGAAGCTCAGCATGACAGTTCAATCACAATACACAACCAGAGGTCATTTCGGGGGGGATATTACTATATTACTATGATTGCTCCCTAGGTCATAAATTCTAAACCTTTTAATAGAAATAAAATAATATGTTAAAGTGAAAATGACATGGGTTGTATCTACACACATGGGGAAGCTGCAACTGGCATTTTACCTCTTCATCAAATATTATGAAATATGTATAGTCTTCATATATGAAGGTGTACGCTCCTATATATAGAAATGCTCCCTCATATATGAAGGCATATGCTCCTGTTTGCCTGGGCTTTTGAGGGGGGTTGAATGGCAGGCTTCTTTTAAGGTGGTGGTGGTGGGAATAGGGATGCCAGTCTCCCTATTCTGGGGATCCCCCAGAATTACAACTCATCTCCTGATTACAGAGATCAGTTTTCTTGGAGAAAGTGGATGCTTTGGAGGCTGAACTCTGTAGCATTGTACCCCACTGAGGATCCTGTCCTCCTAAGGCTCCACTGCCAAATCTCCAGAAGTTTCTTAACCTGGAACTGGCAACCCTACCCCCCACCCCTCACTAGGGTTGCCAAGTCCCCCGGTAAGCAGTGGATCCCCCAGTTTCAGACGCTCCTCTCTGCCCCCCAAGTACCCCCATGAGGAGTTAAGACGCCAGAAATAATCATAATGTTCCTATGTCACCCAGAAGTGATGTAGGCACATCAGCGACATCAGGGGACAGCGCTCTGGTTTTTGGACAAAACTCCATGGTTAGAAGCTAATTCTACCATAGAGTCCACCATAGAGCTCACAAATCAGAGCGTTGCCCCTGATGTCCCCAACACGCCTTCCAGGTGACATAGGCACATTGCCCTCAATGTCCCTGACATGCCTACGGCAACGAGAAGTGATGTGGTCATGTCACACTTCTTTCCTCCCCGCTCCTGGAGCCTATCCATAAGTCCCCCGCCAGCTTGTCTGACTGGCCTGGCAACTCTACCCCTCACTGGTAGTCAGGGGGTATCTGGCAACCCTAGACAGGAAAGCTTTGGGGTTTGCTATTTTATTGTTGGTTTTAACTGAAAATATATTATTGTTAGTTGCCTGGAACCATGAGGAAAGGTGAGATGTAAATGTTTTAATAATGAAAATAAACAAATGTGCATAAAACGGCATATGTGCCGCAAAAGTGAAAGTATCTGAGGATTGATTGATTGATTTGATTTTTACCCTGCCCTCCCCGCCAAAACAGGCTCAGGGCAGCTTACATAAAATTACAACAGACAAAAATAGCAAAATAAAAATCAACATAAAACACAACATAATTACTAAAAGCAATTTGTATGGCAGTGGCAGTGCAATAGTAGCAGTAGACGTGATAAATTAAAGTCAGCAGATGATTTTTCTATCGGCAAGCTCAGGCTTGATGGTGGTGTTGGACACAGGGTCTTAGGTTGTTAGGTGCGGCTCCTTACCTAAAGGCCTGGTGGAAGAGCTCCGTTTTACAGGTCTTGCGGAACTGTAAAAGATCCCACAGGGCCCTGATCTCTTCCGGGAGCTTGTTGCACCAGGTTGGAGCCACCACTGAAAAGGCCCTGGTCCTAGTCAATGCCAACGTGGCATCCTTGGGGCCAGGGAGGGCCAAACGATTTTGAGACCCTGACTGCTGTACTTGTGTAACCTATTTAATTCAAGGAGCAATATCAAATAAATATTTTTAATTAAAGAACTGAGAGAGTTCATGACTATGACAGTGTGATCCCACCTTGTGATAATTGCATTTATGAAATAACAATAAACCAACTTCAAAAGTAGGGTTGCCAGGCCCCTTTGAGGGGATGGGAGGACGCTCTGAGAGCTGGGAGCATCGCCCCTGACATGCCGACGTCACTGGAAGTTTCATCTGCATCACTTCTTGGTGATGTAGGCACGTTGGGGCCGACACTGGTTTTGGGACAAAACTCTACGGTAAAATTGGCCTCAAATCATAGAGTTTTGTCCCAAAACCAGAGCATCACCCCCAATGTTGCCAACATGCCAATGTTACTTCCAAGTGATGCAGGCATGTCACAAGCGACATCACCGTTGGGAGCGGGCCGGAGTCCACAAAATCAGGGATTCCCCCACCCCCATCGGGCAAATGGCAACCCTATTCAAAAGACATCATATTTGGAATAATAACTAAGCATATACAACAACAACCAACATGTAACAATTCAGGCCTGTTGTATTTGAGCCGACCAGGGTCTCAGTCTTTCTGACTTGTGTCTAGCCAATCCCTTGAAGATATATGAACTTGCAGCTGTGCTCTGTGTTGGGGTGTCTTCTGTTCTTTACAGGAGTTTCTGGTAGCCCTAAAATATTAATATACTAGGCGCAAGGCCCGTTGTGGGAAGAGAGGCAATGGGCCCTAGAGAGAGGCCTCCAGAGGGGGCCCCCCATGCAATGGCAAATGAGAGCACAGCGGCTCCCTGGTGGCCAGGCTCGCACCTCCCCCTGCCGCGCGCTGGAGGCGGTGGGGCAAGCCAGCCAGCCTCGTCCCTCCTCTGTTGGTGCGCTGGAGGCGGCAGCTGCCGAAGGCAGCAGGCCTCTCCCATCCATGGCACTGCATGCGGGTGGCGGGCCCAGCCGGGTGGGCCGGCTCCTTCCCCACCCTCCCGGCCGCTCGCTCGAGGGCCCGGCATGGCAAAGCAGCCAGCCTCACCCCTCTCCCCACCAGCCGCCCGAGCAAGAAAGCGGCGCATGTAGAGGTGGAGTGGTGGCGAGTGAGGGACGGCCACTTGCCGCCCGTTTCAGCCGCGCATGCGCTAAGCCAGCTAGCCTCATCCCTCCCTCCCCCAGCCAATGGCACGCCAGTTGGCCCGAGTAGCAACCGGCGGGCCAATGGCTGAGGGAGCACATTTCCTCTTGCCACCCCATAGGCCAGTGGCCACCCCAAATCCCTTTTATTATAAGGAGAGATAATTTCATAGAAAGGAGTGCTTCTGAGGTGCTTCTCCCTACAGCTTCAGGCCCTCCAAACCCTCAGGGAAAATTGTGCCTTTTTCCTTATAAGGAATACCCCAACTTTTTAACTCCCTCTTGTGGACTCAGGGTTATACTCGCATGGGCTACATTGGTGTTATTGGAAAGGAGCCGTTGGTCAACGGTAGAACATATGCTTGATACACAAAGCCCACAGGTTCAATTAGCACCATCTCCAGTTAATAGGATGAAGCACTTGATGTTATGAAAGAACTCAGCTTGAGATTCTGGAGATCTGATACCAATCTGAGTAGGAAATACTGACCTTGATGGACCAGTGATTTGATTCAATAAAGCAGTTCCACATGCTTCAAAGTTGTTTTAAAAAATCAACACTAAAACATTTGGACTGCTGTCGTGCTTGATTTTTTTTTTAAAAAGTGCTGGATCTCAAGTTTGAATGGGAGCCCTGCCATCTGCTCCATAAATAACTCCCTTCGCTTGATTCTAAGAACTCAGCAGGGAGCTAGACCCAGGACAAGCTGAGATAAGGTAATTGTTTTATTATTCAGTTGTTGCACTTTAAGTTTTGCCCTGAATTTTCCAACTATTTTTTGTAAATCCTCTCAGGTTAAGCACAAAGGTGTCTGAGATTGACTGCGATTCCCACTGTGCTATAAATACAACGCTAGGGGTGCCATTTGAGACTTCATAGTGGGGAATAGATTGTAATATTGGGGGATTGAGAGGGATTTAGCAGTATCCCACAGCCTACTTCTGTATTTTGTCACAGTTAAGAGGCAAATAAAGAGTAATTTATTTATTTTTAACCTCACAATAACTATAGTACTGTGTTTCCCCGAAAATAAGACACTGTCTTATATTTATTTTTTCTCAAGAAGACACACTAGGGCTTATACCACAAATGCATAGAAATCCTGCTAGGGCTTATTTTTGGGGTAGGTCTTATTTTCGGGGAAACAGGGTAGTTGGGTTAATCCCAACCAAGTATGCAGCAAGTCCACCCATACAAACCATCAAACCGCAAAGGCAAATAATTGTATTTATGTTAAATATTGTCTTTTAAGCAATACAAAATATTGTTGTGAGATTGTTGTCTGACCAATATGAATGAATTTGGCATAAGGGCACTGGAAGTCTATTTTCCATATTGATTAGGGTTTTAAAAATTGAGGAATTATTGTTAGGAGATGGTTCCCCAATGGCACCCATCACAGCTTGGGTGGAGCGGATCCCTCCCAGTTGAGAAAGGGGGCTGAAATATTCCTGTATGTGAAGAAACAGGAGTTAGAATTTGGAGCAGACACACATTCCTGTTACTGGACTAAAGCACCTTGGGGGGGCAGGCTTAATGTATGGAAATGGATAGTTGAAACTTTTCAAGGCATGGAATAAAAAACATCACTTGGTAAATAAAATCCCATTAAACCTCCATTAAAGGGTCAGGATACTTTTTCTCCAGACTATCAGCAACATTATGCTTAGGAAGTCAGCCTCCAGTTTCGATTTCCCACCTCTTTAGTGCTTTATTGTTTGTTTATGCTTCAGTTTATCTTGAGATGATGTACAGGAGATGCTGGTGAGAGTTACACATGTAAGCGCACATGACATGTGAAGATTATTCTGTGCTACACCAGCTGCCAAGTAAGACAGCCTGCGCTTTACTGTTTACTTTCCTCAGAACGCAGTGTTATTAAAGATGTTTTGAGCAATCGTGTACCTGGCAATGAGATTCTGCCTTATTTTTATTGCAGTCCTTTTGTGTTAAAAAGGAGACCACTAGCTTCAGAATTTTTCCCTTTGGTGCTCATAAAATGCAGCTGTGATTGGATATCATCAGAGGAGCAGCGTTACCACTGAGATCAAATCATGGGAATCAGCAAATTATCATCCTGAGGATAATTGCTCTTAAAAGCAAAGTATCTTCACTGTAATTTATAAAATGAAACAGTGGGGTTAAAGGATGCCTCCACATTAATGAAATAGATGGACTCTTGAGAAAGGCTATCTGGACATGTTTGTCAAAGAGAAAGTAATAGAAATGCTGGTTATTATTTTAATTGAAAAAGGAAATAGATTTTACACAATCAGACATGCGGATCTGTAAATAATGCTTCACCCCACCAGAAAATGAACCACCTTCACGGGTGATATCAACACCATGTCACAGCATAAGCAGCAGCAAGTGGCCTTAAGGGGTTTTTGTCTGGGAACACCTCTGTGCTTTGTTTTTGCTGGAACAGAGGAAACTGCCTGCAGATTCGTGTGTACAGTGATGTTCTTATTACACAGTTTCAGCTGTGCTCATGGAACATATCCAGTCTTGTAGGCCACACAAAACACAGTGACCCTGAACAAACCTGCATTACATTGGCTTATCGTGAAAGTGTTTAAATTTAGAGCCAATAGTATTGCCCCAGAAGGCTAGTGCCAGCTCTGGGATCGCTTAAGTGAGCATGGCTTCACCATCATATCCCTTTGTGCTTCACAGCTCAGTGCAGAACTACAAGTCACGTGCCAACTCATGAAAGAGCTCCTCTAGGCACAGCCACTTTGGGAAGTGGGGAAGAAGAAGCAATGAAGTGGGGAGTGGCACCCATCCTATCCCATCATTTCTTTACTGCTGATCTCCCATGCTGGAAACTGCTTTTAGGAGACACAATTACTAGAGTCTTGTTAGCTGGAGTGTGTGTGTGCTTTATTTATTTATTTATTCAAATTTATACCGCGCCCTCCCAGCGAAGGCTGGCTCAAGCTTATAAGCAATTATCCATTAACTGACATACGAGCATCCTCACTGTGACACCACCACCATGTCTGTTCAAGAGGTACACAGAAATTTAATTCAGGTCTGGTTGTGGCTTATTTGTCTGTTAAAAAAATTGTCTGGATTCTTCAATATTGTTATGACACATTCAGAGTAATTACTTTATTCACATGACATTCTCTCTAGTTTCAATAGGCAACACACTCCAGTCTGTAATTTTTTGTTTGTTAGTTTCTCAGCCAACTGGGATGGAATTCTTAGGGACTGTACAAGGGATCGCCTTTCCCAACTTCAGGACAGATAGGAGAAAATCTCTCTTTTTTGGCTGCAATTAAAATTTCTGCTTATCCATGCGTTCAACAGCCAAATATTCAGCATAGCAAGAAAAGTTGGGAGGGAGACCGGGAATTGTTTCCCCATGCTTGCATGTGCAGGTTTTTTTTAAAAAAATAGATTCCTCCACTTTTATTGGTGGATAGGTAGAAACTATGACTATGTAAACCGCTCCGAGCCTGCGGGAAGGAGCGGTATAGAAGCCGAATGAAATAAATAAATAAACAAACAAACTAGCATATTGAGTCCTCCTACAGCTGGTACCTTTTGCTAAAATTTAAAAAGACATCAAAGAGATCTCAGACCCCAAATCAATCATCCTTTGAGAGTGATGATCAGATGTTCTGTCACTGATCTTTCTGGAGAGACTCTATGTATGCATTTACACTTTATTATAGGGAGAAGCCTTAGACCGCCATCTGCAGGGCAGGTGGGCTGCTTATGCCAAAAAGAAGTCAAAGCCTGTTTGCCTGTAACCCCGCTAGCACGTGAACAGCCTCAAAAACATAATAGCTCAGGCTTTATTGAGAAAGAATTCTCAAGCCTCTGAATTGGTGTAGTGATTGATGGAAACGCTTGCAATGTACAAGACCACTAATTGGGACAATCCTATTTGGTATGAACATAGGAGTTAGTGTTTTGGTTGTCTTTGTCAAATCCCTGTCAGATACATATCTGCTGAGTCTCTTTTTTCCCTCCTCTCCTTTGTTACCCTGGGCAAAAGGAATTTTGGACAGCATGGAGGAATGGAAACCACAAGCAAAGTGCAACTATAGATATCATGGAACCACACAAAATTATGTTAACATGTGGCCTATTCAGTTTCTTACAGATAGTTCAGGGCAATTCCATTCAGATCAGTCACCCTTCCAAGGTTAATGAACAGGGTATGTTTGGGTTGTATTTTGATTCATTATGCTCTGAATTCACATCTGGGATCCTTTGCATGCAAAGCTGATGTATTACCACTGACCTATGATGACTGCACCATGTATCAAAAACAATTTTGTTCAGATTTGGAGCATTTTCAATATTTAAAAATTTCAATTTGGTGGGGATCAGATCTTCATGAATACATTTCCAATTCCATAGTCTTAATGCCAAGCTGATATTATGGGAGAAGGTTCCAGAGAGAATGGACATAAGGATAAAACTTGCCCTGTAAGGCTTCATTGTTTTCAAAGGTTTGAATTTTCTATACATGCAGTTTAAGTCCTTCCATGTTTGTAGCAGAGAGAACAATCCAGCTTCCTGCTTGTTTTTTTTTCACATTTGAAAGCTTTAATAAAAACCCAGACACACATTTGCTGTATTTCACTATGAGACCAACTTTGTCAGAGAAAGTATTGATTTTACCTAGTATGACCCATCCTCATGGTCTCACACTGTGCCTCACTAAGAAACTTGCTTTCTGCTGAGTTATGACATATTGATCCCATTTGTTTCAATATTTTACCCGGTACAGAAACTCCTTGAACCAAATGGTAATTTCTTTGTCTGTACTTTCTACATTTTGTAATGACTATAGTCTGTCCTCTGGAAGAGATACTTGGCAAGAACTTTTCTGTCTTAACCTGTGTTATATGGAAATGATAACACAATTTACCTCAAAAGGGTACTCTGGAGAAAACACCATCAAGATTGTAAAGCGCTTTACAATCAATAAGCACCATATTGTCAGCAAGCTGCCATAAGGTGGTGTGTTCTTTTCTGTATATTACATTGTGCCCTGTCCATCCCCCCCTGTAGTCTCCTGTGTAGGTGTTTACTGTCTTTTGCTTGCTACATCTGCGGAACTGCTCAAGGTCAACCAGCTGGAGGTGGGATGGAGTTATGGCGTTGCTTCGCTTATTATGTATCTCATGCCTGAGAACTGAACTTGTGTTTATGTTGTAGAACCGTTGTGTTCCCAAGGAATTGGGCGCTAGTTTTATCTGCCTTCCCGCCAGCGGGAATTGGACTCATTGGTCCTAACATGGTTCAAGTTCCTTTATTATGTTTCCCTATGAGGCTTGTAGTCATTCCTAACAATTCTTGTGTTCCTGATCTAACCATCGCTTTATAATAAATTTAACTTTGTTCTTCAAACGTGGATTTATTTCGAATGCATGGGGAATCGGACACATATAAATTATGTAGAGTCTAGTCTTTTTATATATTTACTTATTTTACTTATACCCTACCTTTCTATCCTATGGGGACCCAAAGTGGCTTGCATCATTCTCCTCCCCTCTACTTTATCCTCACAACAACCTTGAGAGGTAGGGTTAGACTGAGAGTGTATGACTGGCCCAAAGTCATCCAGCAAGTTTCCATGGGAGAGAGAGATTTCGAACCTGGGTCTCCCAAGATCCCTAGGCCAACATTCTAACCATGACATCACATTGTAGTGTTGGACTACAACCTGGGAGACACTGATTCAAATCCACAATCAACCCCAAACCTCACATGGTTGTGGGGAGGATAAAATGGAGGAGGGGAGGACCATGTATGGTGCCCCAAGCTCCTTAGAGGAAAAGCAGATTTTAAAAAATCATAATGAATAATAATTTAATACAGACATATTTGTGGCCTGGGCCACATACTCTTCAATGCAAAGAAAGAGAGAGAAAACCTGAGCTACTCCAGGCAGCATCTCTGATTTGATTGAAATGTGATGTTGGCAGGCAAGAAAAAAAGTCTCCCATGAATGCTACAATACCAAAGATCCGCTGTCCAGCCACGTGTTTGACTGGTATGCTAACACTGCACTCACACAGGTGTTACAAGCATAGTAGCCCAGTTTAAATGAGGTTACAACTGTATGTTGTCTTGCTTAGGAAAATTCTTCTTTCCAGCCAGCATCACCTTTAAAACAGATCTGGCTCTGCTTAATACATGCCGTGCCTAACCAAAAGCAGTGTCAGAGTGGCAATCAGTCTGGCATGCACAGAAATACACTGAGACCCACACGGGGCTGCGGTATTTAAAAGGAAAAAAGTGGCAGTCCCAGCAGGGAACTGCTATGTCCTGAGGATTCAGAGTCAGGTGGATTCCAGGCGATGGATACTCTATGAGGCTGCATCATTACTGACCCCTTGGAGTTCAAACACCCATCTATTATAGAATGCTGTTGCAGCCTCCACATTTCTCAAATCAACGGTGTTTTTAAAGATGATAAAGTGTTTAGATTAAAGAATTTGAAGAATCAGCATCCTAGCCCAGTCCTGCCCTTGTGTTGCTGGAGAGCTCACCAGAGAACTTTGAAACTTTCTCTCTTTTTTAAATTTCCCTCTCCTAAAAAGGAGAGAAGTTTTGCTTTTACAATTCAGAAAATTGGGGAGAGTCTATAGCGGGATAAAGAAAAGTGTTGAGTGATGTTAAGTATTAGTATATTAGTCCTTTGATATTAAAGTTAAAGTCAATAGCTTCTTCTGTAGTTGGACGATCCTCTTTTCTTCTCTCTCTTTCAAAACCGAACAGTTAACATGTTAGTAATGTTCTTTTGGGATTAGTATTACTTTTAAAGCATTATCCGAAACAGTCTTTAAACTTTGGGGTCTTTCCCTTTTTTGTCCCTCAAGTTGTACTTTGGGCCAGTCGCTCCTTTAGCTTCCTCATCCTTCACCTCTCCCTCCGAGCTGCTGTCTTCTCCGCTGGCTCCCGACATCCACTTGGCAAGTTCTGCTTCTTCTTCTGTACTGGCATGCCTCTTCAAAAAGTCTTGAGCCTTGAAGATAGAGTCTATCTTTTCTCTTCTGTCTTTAAATTTAAAGACCAATCCTTCGGGCACCAACCATCTGTAACTGACTTGATGACTTTGTAAGAACATGGTCAGTCCTTTATATCCCTTTCTTTTCATTCTGATTTCAAATGGAACATCTTTCAAAATCCTGATCAGTTGGTCTCCAATTTTCAAGGGTGTTGCTGAAACTGCCTTTAAAATCTGATCTCAGAGATGTTGCTTTGTAAATTTCACTACCACTTCCGCTGGCAACTTATTTTTCTTTGTAAAGTTGGAATAGGCTCTATAAACCAAATCCATCTCTTCTTTTATTTTTTCCGCTTCATTGCCAGTCAGTGGTGCTAAGGCTGTTGCCAAAATGTCTCTGAGGTCCTCCTTTTCCTCCTCTTTCAACCCTTGGAAACGAAGGGTCAAATTCGCTTTCTCCATTTGAAGCAGTAACAATTTATTATCCTGTTTTTCTTGGTACTTTTCCACTTTGATGACCTTTTTCTTAACTTTCTGTATTTCTTCTGTTGATGCCAAACATTTCTTTGCAATATCATCTACCTTGTCGGCTGTCTCTGTCATTTTCCTCTGTTGAACACTGTAGGCACTTTACATGCTGTCCAGCTTCTGGTTGATTTTTTGCCATTCCTCCAGCAGATGGCGCAAAAGATCATCTTCTTGGTGATTGACAGCAGTACCAACAGGGGAAGGGCTCGGTCAGGAAGTCCCTCCCATCTTCTTTGTCTGCTTCTCCAGCAGCTTTCTCTGCCCCGCCATGTTTCGCTTTTGTTTATACTTTAAAAGTTCGTGCTATGCCGCTCAGGGATGTCTCCCTCTTCACCGCTTTCTACTCCCTCCCAAAAGGTAATGCGCTTTTACCGATCTTCGCTTCACCCCCCTCTTTACTTTTAAAAAGTCTCTTTTTCGGAGAAGGAATCCTCCCCCCTCTCTTTCGGTCTCCCGGGGGAATGGAGCGCGCTTATGCGACCGCTTCTAATTCAATCACCAACTCACAGTTCATCGCTCTTCTCATTCCTTCTGGCTTTACTTTAGCGCTCCATCACTCCGCTATTCCGGAGGCATTGCTAGTCCCCATTTGGGGCACGGCACAGCCAGGGCCGTTTGGGGCAGAGGGAGAGCCTCGATTCCCGACCTTCTGGCCGGCAAGAGGCTTCTCCCTTAAGCGCCCCCTAGTTCGGAGCCCTTACACTAGGGCTCCTTAGGACCTCTGCTTGCGCGGGACCCCCCAAACTGCGTGTGGGCTCCGGGAGCGTCCCGAGAGCCGGTCGCCATTCGCGCCGCCGTGACCGGAAGTGAGAACTTTGAACCTTTCTTCACGGGCTGCCATCTGCACAGCAATCTTGGAATGACTTCAGCTATTTCTCTGTTAACAACACCAAACCCAACTAGGTAAAAGCTCTGCAGGAACTCTTAATGAGATGCCTTCTACCCACGTGTAGTGCTGGGCAGCGTCCAATGTGTTTTCCACAAAAGGCTGTTAAATCAGAGAAAACAAAACCCAGCCTGACACGCAGAACCTGTTGTTTGACTGCAAATGAGATGAAACGTAGGGTGAACTTTGAAGAAGTGACTATTCAGAAATTGGGCAAGCCATAGTTCTGGCACAGCTGTTCTTGAAAAAGAGCAGTTTCTGTCAGAGCTCTCTCAGCCCCACCCACAGGGTGTCTGTTGTGGGGACGGGAAGGGAAAGGAGTTTGTAAGCCGCTCTGAGACTCCTTTAGGAGTGAAGGGCGGAGTATAAATCCAATCTCCTCCTCCTCCTCTTCTTCTTCTTCTTCAGAAATTGTTTGGTTTGCCTAGCGTATGTTTGGTACCATGTGCCCTGTTTCAACAGGATGTTACATGTTTGATTTTATCTTCTTGGTTTGGTGACATGTATATTGTATGCAGCAATCCAAGGTATATATAACAAGATGCTTTCCTAGTCACAGATATACCACTGAGATTGTTTCAGTGTATATCAGCAGAGCCTTATTTTGGTCCTTTGGGACTATACAACTCAGATGGATTAAATGGCTTACTGGAGAACAGACTAACCTGAAGTTGCAGTTTCTGCTGGTGGGCGGCTGAAATACAATCTAATTATTGTTACCAAAACCTGCTGACCCATGCCCTGGCACAGACTCTCCTGTTTGTGAACAACATAAAACCTTTCAGAAAATTATGTCTTTCTGCATCTGTGTATTAAATGTATGATGTATGATGTGTTGATGTCACCAGTTTCTCTGGGGATGAAAGTGATAGAAAGATTCACTGGTATGGAAAGCCAGTAATCTATATTCTATTGTAGCAGGGTGCACTAAAAGCTAAATGCAGCAGAGCTTCTCTTTGTTCTACATGTGCTAGCAAAGTGACACAGAGCCACTGGTCAGTTTTAAACTAATAAAGAGTTCTTTATTTAGGGAACTCCATTCTAGATAGTAAAGATGAGAGATAGGATCTAACTAAACTACCTAACATAAGAACATAAGAGAAGCCAATGTTGGATCAGGCCCATCTAGTCCAACACTCTTGTCACACAGTGGCCAAAAACACCAGGTGCCATCAGGAGGTCCATCAGTGGGGCCAGGACACTAGAAGCCCTCCCACTGTTGCCCCCCCAAGCACCAAGAATATAGTGCATCACCTGCCCCAGTCTGAGAGTCCCTATCTATACCTTGTGGCTAATAGCCACTGATGGACCTCTGCTCCATATGTTTATCCAGTTCCCTCTTGAAGCGGTCCATGCTTGTAGCCGCCGCCCCCTCCTGTGGCAGTGAATTCCATGTGTTAATCACTCTTTGGTTGAAGAAGTACTTCCTTTTATCTGTTCTAACCCGACCACTCAGCTTTCATGGAGTGCCCACGAGTTCTTGTATTGTGAGAAAGGGAGAAAAGTACCTCTTTCTCGACCTGCTCTATCCCATGCATAATCTTATAAACCTCGATCATGTCACCCCTCAGCCGTCATTTCTCCAAGCTAAAGAGCCCCAAGCACTTTAACATTTCCTCATAGGGAAAGTGTTCCAACCCTTTGATCATTCTAGTTGCCCTTTTCTGCACTTTTTCCAAAGCTAAAATATCCGTCTTCTTTTTTTACAAACTTATTTATGATTTTCCATTACAAAAAAAGATAACAATATTTATAATTTAATTAAAAACCACAAAAAGAAAGTAAACATAAAAATAAAAACCAAATAGAAAAGAAACAATATTTTGTATATGAAATATTTTTATGGAGTTACGCATTCTTCTTCAACCATTTATTAACTCTAAACCATCTCTTTTGAAAAGCCTTATCCTCTTTACCTGAAAGAATCATGTTCAACTTGTCCATTTCTGCCACATCACAGATTTTTATAATCAACTCCTCTCTAACAGGTAGGTTTTCAGATTTCCAACACATGGCAACCAATATCCTGGCTGCAGTAAGGATATATGACAAAATACATAGTTTATCATGCCTATCATCTGGTATTATATTATAGATTTCTGGTACTAGCTGCAATTCGATGCCCATAGACTCTGTTATTAAGTGCTTAATACCCTTCCAAAGTTTATAGATCTTTTCACACCGCCACCACATATGGAAAAAGGTACCCACGTTATTTTTACACCTCCAACAGTTTCCTAACACCTTTTTATAGCATTTAGCCATTTTATCCAGTGACCAGTGCCACCTATAGAACATTTTAAAAATATTTTCTTTATAAGATGTTGATCTTAAAAGTTTGACAGCCTTCCATATTTTTGACCAAACATCTATATCCAGACTATGTTCTATATCCTGCATCCATGTTATCATTGATGGCTTGATTATTTCCTCCTGCATGACTTCCTATAACAAACATTTATAGAACTTTTGAATCAATTTATCAGAGGTTGACAGCCAAATTTTATCAAGATCTATTTTTCCATTATAAAACTTTGTTATTTTATCTTTGGCGAACCTAGACTGTAATTGCAAATTCTGCCACCATGTAAGTTCTATATTCATTTCTCGTAGAGTCTCAAGTGGTTTTAAGTCATTAGTCTTATTTAATAAAATTTCATAAGTAGTTTTTTTATTTTCCAACATCAAAGTAGGCTTTGTGAAGGCCTCAAGAGGTGAGACCCATCCTGGTATTTTTGAACAAAATCTTTCTTTTATTTTCCTCCATATTTTTATTAGGGCCCCTCTAATTGCATGGTTATGAAAGTTTGAGTGAATTTTATCTTTATCATACCATATATAGGCGTGCCAGCCCATATATAAGTCATGGCCCTCTAAATATAGCAGTCTTTTATCTTCTAACATTATCCAGTCTCTGATCCACCCCATAGCTGAGGCTTGATAATAAAAGTAGCCAGTTTGGTACGCCTAAACCACCTCTTTCTTTTTTATCTTGAAGAAGTTTCCATCTAATACGTGCTGTTTTACCATGCCATATAATTTTTCTTGTATATTTATCCAGTTCTTGGGAAAAGTTATTGTTTTTTAATATTGGTAAGTTTTGTGCCAAAAATAAAAAATGTGGAAGAATCTTCATCTTAAGAGTAGCAATTCTACCCATAAAAGACAGTTGTAAATCATGCGATTTCTGAAGATCTTTTAAAATATTATCTAGTAATTTTTATAGTTATATTCAAATAATGTGTTATTTTTATTTGAAAATAGAACACCTAAATATTTGATCTTGTTGACCACCTCGATACCTGAATGTATCTGTATCTTTTTAAAAAATAAATTTTATTTATAGGTTTATAAGTTGTATACAAAACAGTAAACATATACAAAAGTAAATATGCCTTAGAGTCAGTTATTTCGTTCTTTCTCAGACCATTCATACAGTCCCGACCACCTTCTCTCAAAAACCGTTTCATCTTTCCCCTGTAATAGTACATTCAGCTTATCAGTTTCTGCTACACTCATTAATTTGTGAATAAGTTCTTCTCTTTGAGGTATTTTATCTACTTTCCAATATTTAGCCCACAGTATTCTTGCTGCCATAAAAATATAAATTGTCACATATAATTTGTTACCTTCGTATTCTTTTGGAATCATATTTAACAAATAAATTTCGGGCGGAAGTGGCAAATCTATTTTTACTACTTCTGTTATTATTTTCTGAACTTTTTTCCAATAGCTTTGCACTTTAATACATCGCCACCACATATGAAAAAAAGAGCCTATGTTGGTTTTACACTTCCAACAATTCCTTGAGCAGTTTGGGAAACATTGTGCAATCCTTTTCGGAGACCAATACCACCTATGGATTATTTTAAACACGTTTTCTCTATATGAGGTAGCACTCATACTTTTAGTAGTTTTCCAAATTTTAAACCAATCGTCCATTGCAATACCGTGATCTAGATCTTTCATCAATGATATCGTATTGGGTATTGGGAGCTATCCTTCCTGAACTAAGACAAAAATGTGTGTCTAGTAAAAATTTATATACCTTCTGAATCATTGTATTGTTTGATGATAGCCAAATTTTGTCCAGTTCATTTTTATTATCATAAAACCCTATAGCCGCGTCTTTATAGTATATAGATTTTAGCTGTATGTTCTCCTACCATGTTAATTTGACGTCATCTTTGCACTAGAAACATTAAATGAACAAGTGAGACAGAATCAGTGCATACAAGGTCTTAAAATAAAAGGACAAGAATATAAACTACTAGCATTTGCGGATGACCTCTCGTTTATTCTGGAAAATCCAATAGAGTCGCTTACGCATTTATTAAAAGTAATAGATGAATACAGACAAGCGGCTGGTCTAAAAATCAACCTTAAAAAATCTAAATTGCTAACGAAAAAATGTAAATTGAAGATAATTAAAGAAATACAAGAGATTACAGCTATGGAAATTGTAAAAAAAAGTTAAATATCTAGGCATTAGTATGTCTAACAGAAATAGTAGCTTAATAGAAGATAATTACATTAGATTTTTGGAAGAAGTAAAGAAAGATCTAACTAAATGGAAGGATATGCATCTTTCAATAAAATTCTCTCCTCTTTAGGAGAGTTTATACAAAAAAAAAAAAAGTTTCCAGTGCATTGATAAATAGTAATGGTGACAATGGACAGCCTTGCCGTGTTCCTTTCTGAATAGATATACTTTGTGTTAAATCTCCATTAACTATTATCTTTGCAAATTGTTCTTTATATATAGACATTATCATCGTCATGAAACTATTGCCACAATCCCAAACTTCCAGTTTACATCTTAAAAATTCCCAGGTTACATTACTGAAGGCCTTCTAGGCGTCCAAAAAAACCAAAGTTAATTGTCTTTCAGGGTGCTGCTCATAGAATTCTAATGTATTTATAATCGTTCCTATGTTATTCTTTATCTGTCTTTTCAGGAGAAAGCCTGCCTGGTCTTGGTGTATAACCTGTAAAAGTATCTTCTTAAAGCGAGTGGCTATGATTGTTGCAAAGATCTTATAATAGACATTTAAAAGCGAAACAGGTCTATAGTTATGGATTTCTTTATCATCGGTATTAGGTTTATGTATAAGTGTGATCAGTGCTTCATTCCATGAATTGGGCAAATCTCCTGTTATTGTTAATGTTATGGGGTAAATCCTTTTCTGCCCTTTTCTGCACTTTTACCAATGCTATGATATCCTTTTTGAGGTGTGGTGACCAGAACTATACACAGTACTCCAAATGAGGACGTACCATCGATTTATACAGGGGCATTATGATACTGTCTGATTTGTTTTCAGTTCCCTTCCTAATAATCCCCAACATAGCGGCGGCCTTTTTTTATTGCAGTCACACACTGTCTTGACATTTTCATTGAGTTATCTACTACGACTCCAAGATCTCTTTC
>NW_015163170.1:104308-130423 GCF_001447785.1 Gekko japonicus
AAAAGGACGTCCTTCTTCACCCAAAGAGTGATTAACACTTGGAATTCACTGCCACAGGAAGTGGTGGCGGCTACAAGCATGGACGGCTTCAAAAGGGAATTAGATAAGCATATGGAGCAGAGGTCCATCAGTGGCTATTAGCCACAAGGTATAGATAGGGACTCTGGGGCAAGTGATGCTCTGTCATCTTGGTGCTTGGGGGGGTCAACAGTGGGATGGCTTCTAATGTCCTGTCCCCACTGGTGGACCTCCTGATGGCACTGGTATTTCTGGCCACTGTGTGATACAGAGTGTTGGACTAGATGGGCCTTTGGCCTGATCCAACATTGGCATCTCTTATGTTCTTATGTACCCCTTTTAAAGTTAAATGTGGTTATGTTGGTCTTTTTGGGCAACTCCCTATTTATACAAATGTTGTCAATAACATTTTGATCACTGTTCCCAAGTGGTGCAATCACTTTTACATCTCTCACCAGGTTTTAGGCGTTACTTAGGACCAAATCCAGGATTGCCTCTCCCCTGGTACAACCAAATACATCAATTTTCCATGTTTGATTTTAGAGTCCAAAATATTTGAAATTTCATAATGTTCCTTGCCCTCAACCAAGATTGGAGGAGGTACCGGTTTTGATGGATGCCAATGACTGGAATCGGAATCCTTCTTCAGGAGGCTGAAATGAAACACAGAATGCAATTTTCTCAAGTTCTTGGGTAAATCCAGTTCCACGGCCACCTCATTGATTACCCTTTTCACCGGAAATGGCCCGATGTACTTTCAACCCAGTTTTCGACTAGGTCGTAAAAGCGGGATGTTTTTAGTAGACACATAAATAGAGTCTCCAGGCTGCAGAGCCCAACCCTCCACCCTTCTCTTGTCAGCCTGGCATTTGTACGCTTCCTTGGCAGCATCTAAAGTCTTACACAGTAAAGGCCAAGAGTTTTGTAACTGTTTACACCATAGAGCTGCATCCCCCGGCCCTAAGTCATCGTCCCCAGCCAGGAACGGGATGGGCGGGCTATCATAACCATTATGCTTTAAAAAGAGACATTCCAAAAGAGGAGTGTGACATATTGTTATAACAGAATTTGTCCAGGGGCAAGAGGTCAACCCAGTTGTCTTGTTGATAGTTTGTAAAACAACGGATATATTGCTCCAAAGTCTGATTGACCCGCTCCGTTTGTCCGTCAGTCTCTGGGTGATCAGCGCTGCTCAGTCCCCTCTTCACCCCCATCAGTTTCATTAGATCCCCTCAGAATTTAGACATGAACTGAGACCCCCGGTCGGAGACCACCTTAGTGGGGAGCATGTGTAAATGCACCACATCTCGGAGAAATGCCTTTGCCAATGCTTTAGCCGTTGGCAGGGAGGCAAAGGGGACAAAATGCACTTGCTTGGAAAACAAATCCACTACCACCCATATAACAGTCATTGTTTTACTTTGTGGGAGATCTGTAATAAAATCCATGGAGATAACCTCCCAGGGTCAGCTCGGAGTAGGTAGTGGGTGCAACAGCAGGTTTACTCATGGCACAGATTTGACAAGACTTGATAAAGGAGGATAAATCCTTGTGCATCTACGGCCACCAAAACTGACGTTGCAATAGCTGAGGAGATTTCATGAATTCCGGGTGTCCCGACAGTTTGGAGCCATGCACTGCTTGTAACACCTCCCCCCGGAGTGATAGGGGAACGTATCGTTTATGTCCTCTATACCAACAGGCCATCTGTTCATAGCTCAAAATCACCCTCTGCTTCGAGCACGGCCTTGTCCCCCTCCGAGAAAGTTGAGACGAACTTACTGTGCCAAGTTTCCTCCTCCGCCCCTTCTGGCTGGGCAGGGGGGGGATTCCGCGTCACAGTGGGTGGAGGATTGCGGCGAGCTTGGCTGCATGTTGTCACTGCTCTGCCCAAATGTGAAGGCATGAACACCAAGTCCAACACAAGTTGGCTATTGTGTTGGGGTAGGCGGGACAGGGCGTTGGCCAGGGAGTTTGCCAAGCCGGGGAAGTGATGGAGGGTGAACTGGAATTTGGAGAAGAAATCTGTCCAGCGGAGCTGCTTGGCATTGAGGCATCGAGGTGTTTTGAGTGTTTCTAAGTTCTTATGATCAGTCCAAACCTCGAACGGGACCCGTACCCCCTCCAACCAGTGTCTCCAGGTGGATAGAGCGAGTTTTATTGCCCCCGCCTCCTTCTCCCAAACAGACCAGTTCCGTTCAGTGTCATTAAACTTCTGCGACACGTATGCCAATGGATGAAGCAACCCGTCCCCTCCCTCTTGGAGGATGCCCCCCATGGCAACATCCAATGCATCAGTTTGCACAATGAACTTTTTCGTTTCATCGGGGTGGGCAAGGACTGGCTCTGAAGTGAACAATGTTTTCAGGCATTCGAAAGCCTCCTGACACTCCTTACTCCATGACAACGCCGAGCCCGGCTTCTTTGTTGATCTTACTCAAACTTTGTTCTGTTGTTTCAGACCAACATGGCTGCCCACCTGAATCTATTTTGCTTGTTAGTAGCCTTAAGATGGTATCATGATGCAGGGTATAATGTCAAAGAGACCACCTTCCAAAGCAGCCATCTTCTCTAGGAGAACTGATGTCTGTAGTTTGGAGATCAGTTGTAATTCTGGGAGAGCTCCAGGCCCCATGTGAAGTTGGTAACCCTACATGGCTAAGTCTAGTTTCCATATTCTTCTGTCTTCACCAATTTTTTTAAGGAAGCGATCGCCCCCCCCCCTTTTTGAGAAATCAGTTTAGGCACTGACAGCATTAAACAAAATCTTTCCTGTTCACAAATAACATTCAGCTGCTGTTATTCAATGGTATAGTAATGAAAGCAATGTGCCAATGACTACATTCACACAAACCAATTTCCTAATAATGGCCATGGGAACATATTGGTTTTCTAGAAGTGCAGTCTCTACAAGAGGTGTGAGAATGGGGCACTTCAAGAATTTCACAAGCCCAAAGAGACTATTTAAGGGATCAAATAATAAAAAAACAGTGCAGACAGGCAAACTTATTTGAAGAATGTAATAAAAAAGATGTTTCTGAGAAATAGTACTTGATAGGTGATTGAACTGAGTAATAATTCTCTTGTCTCCTCTTGTTGATATGAGCTAGAGAGTCAGGGCTCTTTGACCATAACACTGTGAACCTTGTGAAGCAGATCAATATACCAAAGTAACGCAACAGACAAGAAACTTTTGCCATGTATTTATAAGAAGTAAAAGCCTCAAAGAGGGACAATCAGAAAATAAATCAGAGGAACAGGTAAAGGAGCTTTTTTTTTTTTGTAGAGAAACATGGAGGAACTGTTATTAGCCAATAGGTAGGGAATTTTGAAAACAAGACTATCAAAACATCCCAAAAGTGTTGTTGGGTAGAGGATTTTCTTCCCAAAAGGGAAGAAAGAAGAAAAAAGACTTGATGAGAACGGAATACGTTCCAAGGCTGTAGTCAGACTGGTGGCTTGGAGCGATATGGCACTGCCTCTACGTGTACCACTTTGAAGTATTGCGGGGCATGCCAACACACCCTGTTGCGGGTTACCTACGTGGATATCCTGTGGCCAGGTATCCACGTTACTGCAGCCCCTCAGCCACAGAGTGCACTGCCCAGACAGTTTTTAAAATGCATGCATGCGCTTATGTGCTCATGGGCAAGCATATATGCTCATGTGTGTGCATATGCACTCATGTGCTCATGCACACATGCACATGGCAAAAACTCCCCCCAAAAACCCACCCTAGCAGCGGGAATGGGTCTGCAGGCTCAGACCACCGATCCATTTTGTTTGCGCTCCCCTGCATTCAGACATCTGGCCACATGGGGAACCAGAAGTGCCACATGTTATGTGGTGGCTATTTACTCCAGTTTCAACTCATCATACGACGGGGTGAGTACAATGGCTGACAGCTGTGGCTGTGTGACCAGGCCCATTTAATCAGTTTGTGAAAAGTGCCTATATTGGGCCAAACTGCCAGTCTAAACACAGACTGTAATGTTAAGAGTAGCAGAGTCAGCTAAAGTGAAAAGGTGAGAGGTAGAATTAGGCTGCTGAAGTCCCTGAGAGCTCGCAGAATACTAAGGTAGCAACCCTAAGTAAGTCTATTTGGAAACAAGTTCCCTGTTATTCAATGGGACACTCTCAGGAGGAAAGTGTCCTAAATGTCCTTAGGATTGCAGCCTAATCAAGAGATTTGGTGAGAGGGGATTTCCAAATTGTCTCCCCAAATCCCCATACCTGCCTACCTGTTATTACTGTTATTGTTGTCATTCTAGTGCCTTGAATCACTGAGAGTAACAGTTGTTCCCATTGTTTTATTCAGCTGAGATTCAGAATTTCCGTGCTTCTTCTGTCTTGTGAAATTCGAACAGATAATTTGCTGCTTCTCTCTCTCGAGAGATTCAAATAGATAAGAGATGGCTTAGCTAGTTGTCTTAATGTTTTGTTAATCTTATATACTGCTTGTTTTTAATTGTATAATTTGTTACTCGACCTTGGGTCCCAGTCCAATAAATACATTCATTTCAACACACCACTGTCTGTGCTGTAAGATGAAGTAGACATTCAAGTTAAATAAGATGCTTCATTTTTCAACAGGTTAAGCTACATGTTAGCAAGAGTCTCATGATTATTTTTTTCTGTCTTTAAAAATCTGAAGCAACCGAAACAGGCTGAAAATGTGAATGGAAGGAGAACAAATGGGGAGAGATAACTTGTTTCCCCTTAGTTATTTTTGTGCTCCTCAGGCTGATTTTTCACTCAGGTGGAAGGAGTCCTATGAGTTTCTTTCTGTGAGTGAAAAAGCAGGTTGGGGAGTGTGATCTTCAGGTGGAAAAGAACTGTGTAGGAAAGATACTTTTCCATCAGGACCTAACAACACAGTAACAGTTTGGTGTAGTGGTTAAAAGTGTGGACTCTAATCTGGGAGAACTGGATTTGATTCCCCACCTCCACATGCAGCTGCTGGAGTGACCTTAGGTCAGTCACAAGTCCTTTCAGAGCTGTTCTATCTAGAGCAGTTCTTGAAAGAGCTATTCCAGTCCCACCTACCTCACAGGGTGTCTGTTGTGGGGAGGGGAAGGGAAAGGAGATTGTAAGCCACTCTGTGACTCATTCAGGTAGGGAAGGGTGGGGTATAAATCCAGTCTTTTCTTCTTCTTCTTCTTCTTCTTCTTCTTCTTCTTCTTCTTCTTCTTCTTCTTCTTCTTCTTCTTCTTCTTCTTCTTCTTCTTCTTCTTCTTCTTCTTCTTCTTCTTCCTCTTCCTCTTCCTCTTCCTCTTCCTCTTCCTCTTCCTCTTCTTCCTCTTTTTCCTCTTCCTCTTCTTCTTCCTCTTCTTCTTCTTCCTCTTCTTTCTCCTCCTCCTCCTTTAGTTTATGTAGCACTATTTCTTCCTGAGAACAGTGCTGAAACCCAGACTCTTATGCCCTACTTCACTCTTTCTGCATCTTTTTCTTCCTCTGGTGGTGTGGGGGGGGATTCATCCCTGAGCAGAGCCCCCTTAACTGGTTGATGCCCGGTTGATAACCAGGCTTTTTTGGTCCCTTGTGGAACATGCTCCTGATTGAGATCAGGGCCCTGCGAGACCTGTTACAGTTTCGTAGGGCCTGTAAAACAGAGCTGTTCCGCCAGCTGGCCTCCCTATTGCTGCTGCTTGTGATCATTATGGCTCAGCACTGGCCCATTTATTTATTTCCTGGCTGTAGGAACTGGAATTGAATGTATTGCACTGCCCGCTTTAAATGTTTCTAAATTTCTAAATTCTAAATTTCTCTTATCCTCACCTATTTCGTGGTGATCACCCCTTGTTGGACTTCTTGTTCTCTGTCCATGTTCTTCTTCCAAGCAGGCTTTCTCCTAGGCAAGGTGATTGATTGATTAGTTATGATTTTGCCAAAGCAACAGCCTTTGCCTGTGCTTCTCTTGTGATGGCAAATGGGACCAGACTGTTAGGTATAGTGATAGACAGAGAGACGGGTGGGTGGGTGCCATGTGCTTTTGCTTTCTTCTCAGTATGGAGATCTTCTCAAAATCTTTAATGAAATGACTCCTTTATACTCACTGTCTCCATATGTTACCATACAATACCAGAGAGAGATAAATGGAAATGGGATTCCTTAACTAACTCTTCCCTATACCCACTAAATATACTGTATCTCTGCTAGTATTTACATGCAGAAGAAGACAAATTTTCCTCTCTTGGCCCACCAAGTTTTGTCCTAGCCCTGAAATCTGCATTTCAAACAGTGTTTTGTTCTTTGTGCTGTTCATACTATATTCTAATAGTTTAAATATTTTTACAGGTGGGATATGGCTGCTGTTATAAGGGGATAACAAACATTCTCTGAACTGAGGAAAGGGAGCAGAGCAGGATACACTAGACCACTGCCACAGTAGACTCCCTCCCCTTTAACTGAATCTAAACCATGTATGCTACCTAGAGCTCTTTGGAGGAGGGGGCGGGAGTTCAACACACTGATAACTTAGCATGACGGTTAATTGAACCTTGCATAAAGATGTTCAAACAGGTCCCATGTTATTGCTTTCTTCCCACTGCTGAGAACAGTGCGCACATATACTATGGTCAGGCTGAAGTATTCTGGTATTGGCGACAGCTTATTGATAATTTTGTGTCCTCCTCAGGAAGGAGAGATATTGTGGTGTCAAAGAATAGCCTGACCTGAAGGAGCAGCACCCTGACAAGCAGATCCATCACTTCATCAGAATCAGTCAGAAAAATCACATAATCTCCACTTTTGTGCCAAACTGATTGGAAAGGCAGCACCAGTGTTGCCACCAGTTTCATAATCATGTGCCAGGGCTAGCCACTGTACAAAAGTAACAATTGCTGAGAGTTTTGAAGCATTTTGATCTAACGTTCAAGGTGACATTTTGTAATATGCACTTCATATGGGATGTTGGCTGGACCCGTTGTAATAATGATCAAAGGCCACTTGAAGTCACTTACTGAAAAGTACTGAGACTGGCAAGTGATTTCAGCTCTCATACTTTATTGTTGGTACAGAACAAGACAAAAAAACCTGGCTCGCAGGCCGGCTTATATGCTCAGTAAAACCCACTCCCAGAACACACCCCTACTCCGTGATAGGCTATATACAGTGACTGAGAGTTACATAGGCCCTGACCAAGATCCTAGGCCTCTGGTTGGCGTGGGCTAGGATCCGCTCGAGCCATTGTCTCCCGGACCGAAGCTCGGAGGCTTCGCATGACCACGTGGAGAACTCGCCTCACACGCGGTCGGGTTTAGATACATTACTCCCCTCCCCCCATAGTCTGAACACACCCACACACAAAGTCCTTGAGGTAAGCGGGTGCCTTTCATTCCTGGCTGGAACGGCGGAGTTCGGGTGCCGCAGCTGGGGCCAGGGCCCTTGGGTGAGGGATGGTCGGCATCGGTGAAGACGGCTCTGTCGGCAGTGCCTCACTCAGGGTGCGCACGCTGTCCACTGACTGGATGGCAGAGGGTAGACTAGGTGCCTCATCTGCAGAACCCACGGTTGTCTGTTGCTGTGCGGTGTCCGCTGTCTCAGGGGCGTCTGTGTCTGCGAAGTCCTCAGGGTTGAGAGGGAGAACTCGCTGGCACAGCTGATCAATGTGGCGCCGTAACAGTTGACCATCCTTCGCTGAGACGTCATAGGATAGAGGCCCCATCACTCTCACAACCAGTGTTCCCTCTAAGCTGAGTTAGTGTGAGCTAGCTCACAATTTTTTAGCCTGCAGCTCACACATTTTTGTCTTAGCTCAGGAAGGATGGCTCCGGACCAAACTAATTTATGCAGTAGCCAAATCACCTGCTCACAACTCTAATGCCAGTAGCTCACAAAGTAGAATTTTTGCTCACAAGATTCCACATCTTAGAGGGAGCATTGCTCACAACCCTTGCCGAGATCTGGGGGGGGGGCAGGCATAGTTGCAGGCATACACAGGGTCTTCTGGGAAGAATCCCCTGGCTGCATCCTGTGTCTTTGTGTCCGGTACGTGTTCGGGGGCTCGGTAGGGGTGCAGGCGGTCCAGCCGGGTCATCAGACGGTGCCCTAGGAGAAGCTCTGCGGGACTGTGTCCAGTTGTGGTGTGAGGAGTTGTCCGCTAGCCGAAGAGGAAAGCTGCGAGTTTATAATCCCAGTCCTTACTGTCCATCTGGTGGAGCATGTCCTTGGTGATCCTCACCATGTGCTTGGCCTGGCCATTGGTAGCAGGATGAAATGGGGCCGAGCGGACATGTTGGATCCCGTAGTACCGGATGAAGTCCTGGAATTCGGAGGACGTGAACGCCATGCCGTTGTCTGTGACCAATGTGTCAGGGATGCCTTGCGCACTGAAGATCCTCCATATCGCACGGATGGTGAACTTTGAGGAGGTGGAGGGCACTGGTACCACTTCCAGCCACTTACTGTAAGCGTCCACCAGGATGAAGAACAGTTGTCCCTGGAAGGACCCTGCGAAATCCAGGTGGAGTTGGGCCCAGGGCCTGTGTGATGATTCCCACTCTTGGGCAGGAGCTCAGGGAGGCTCGGCTTGCGATTCCTGGCAGGGGGTGTAGCATTTGACAGTGTCCTCTATGTCTCGGTCCAATCCCGGCTACCAGACATAGCTCCTGGCCAGCGCCTTCATCCAGACGACCCCCAGGTGGGATTCGTGCAGGGTGGCGAGCACCCACTCCCGTAGGGGAACGGGTATGACCACCCAGCCACCCCACATTACACAGCCCTTGTAAGAGTACAGCTCGTCCTTGCAGAAGGTGAAGGCTACGAAGTCCAGGCCTCCCAGGCCAGCAGGCCACCCCCTTCCCACCCAGTCCAAGACACGGCAGAGGACACGGTCCATGGCTGTGAGACGCACCACGTCCCAGAGGTGGACCAGCTGGTCCAGAAGAGTTTCCAACAATGCAACCATGTGGGCCGGGGTGGGATCGAGGTCTGAAGCAGGTAGCAGGAGATGGCTCAAGGCGTCCATGTGGCCCATCGCCTTACCTAGCTGGTGGACACGTGCATAAGAGTAGCCCGCCAGGAAGATGGACCACCGCAGCACTTGGGAGGAAACCATTTGCGGGGTGGACCGATAGGGGGCAAAGAGGTCGAGGAGCGATTTATGGTCCGTCACTATGGTGAAGGGCTGGCCATACAAGTAATGGTGAAATTTTTCACCCCCACTATGATCACCAACGCCTCCTTGTCAATTTGCGTGTAATTGCACTCCACAGAGGACAAGGTCTGGGAGTAATAGGCAACTGGAACCTCATGGCCATCTGGCAGACAGTGGCCCAGGACCGCCCCCACGCCATAGGGCAATGCATAGCATGCTAAGTCCACCAGCAATGCTTTGTTGAAGTGGGCGAGGACCGAGTTCGACACCAACAGGTCCTTCGCTGCCTGGAACGTGGTGGCATGTACTGGCCCGCAGTGAAGGGGCTCCACTATGGCGACCTTCAGGGGCAGGAAAGAATTATAAAAATTGAGCAGCCCCAGGAAGGCCTGCAGCTCTGATTTAGATGAGGGCTCGGGTGATGGCCTCGACCTTGTCCTCCGTGGGGTGTATACCCCGGGCGTCCATGGCGAACCCCAAGAACTCCACCCACGGCACCCCCAGCAGACACGTCTCATGTTTGACCTTAAGTCCCGCTGAGTAAACGCATTGGAGCACAGCCCTGAGCCGGTCAGCGAAGGATCCCACGTCGGGCGCCGTGATGAGCACATCGTCTAGAAGCGGCTGAACTCCAGGGATTCCTTTGGGAAGAGAGTCCATGAAACTCTGGAAAATGCCCAGCGCCATGGTCACCCCAAATTGCAATCGATTGATCTTAGAAGCCCCTTTGTGGGTCACAATTGTTTGAGCCTCGGCCATGGCAGCATCGACCAGCAGCTGCTGGTACGCCGGGGCCAAGTCCAATTTCCCCAAAACACAAGCCCACCAAAAAAGTGAGGACATGGCTGACCACCGGCTCCGGGTATGCATGGTCCTGGAGTTCCTTATTCAAAGTGCATTTGTAGTCCACGCAAATGCGGACATCCCCATTAGGCTTCACTGGGGTAACAATTGGAGTTTCCCACCTAGCGTGGGAGACCGGTTCAATCACCCCCTGCACCACAAGGTGATCCAATTCAGCCTCAATCTTGGGCTTCATGGAGAGAGGGGGATGACGGGCCTTAATGTGGATGGGTTAGACATTGGGGTCTAAGTCCATGGAGATGGGGGGCCTGGTGTACCGGCCAAGCATGCCATCGGAAACTCCTGGGAATTCATCACAGACTCTGGTGAAGTCCTGTGACCGGACCTGATTAGCCCCTGTGACCATGAGCCCGAGCGGCCCGAACGAGGAACGCCCCAATAGACTCGTGAGCTGGCCCTCCACCACCAGCAAATCCAAATGGCCCTTGAAGTCCTTATACTGCACTGAGAACCTGCCCCAGCCCCGGATCGCCACAGGGTTTTTGTTAAAGTCCTGTAAAGACAACCCATGTGGCTTCTCTAGGAGGGGTCCCCCCCCCATGGGCATAGTGTGCGCAGTGGAAATTATGGGAAAGGACGAACCCATGTCCACTTCCATTTTACAGGGGGACCCCTCAATCAACACCATTACATGCAATTTGTTGGGGCTGTTGGGGGCAGGTTACATACCTGGTGCAGCTGGTGGTGGGAGGTGAGCGTGTGAAGATCCGAGGACGTCTTCCAGCACAGACGTCTTCCAGCATTGACCTCGGGAATGGCAAACATGGGCAATGTGGCCTTGTTTGTTGCAAGTCCTACAAATGGCGTCCCTGAACCAGCAGGTCCAGCGTTCGTAGGCTTTACCACAGCTGGTGCAGGATGCTGAAGTAGGCAATGGTTTGCCTCTAGCAGCTCCGGGCGGATGAGACGGTCAGTGAGACAGGTGGTGGACCCGCAACACCTCTTCCTCGGAGAAGTCCGAAATGGGGTTAGCGTTGGTGCAATGGACTGCTTTTGCGCGGCAGCCCTGATGAGACTTCTCATACGTGGCGGCATCTTTTAACGCCTTGTCGAGTTCCAGGTCATCTTGGCTGGTCAGCTTCCTGCATAGCTTGGGCTCGCGGAGGCCCACCAGGAACTGGTTCAAGAGGGCATCCGCCAGGCTGGGGAATGCACACCTTGTGGCCCCTCTACGGAGCTCCACCAGGAAGTCTAAGACCGGTTCGTCTGGGCCCTGGACACGTGCAAAACAGTCCATGCGCTCAGCGAATTTTGTCAGTTTGGGCACCAGGTGATCAGTGAGCGCCTTCACCCGTCCCTCGTAGGTTTCCTCCTTCATCTGTTTGGGCGCTATCAGGTCCTTCAGCAACCGGAAGGTATCGATGCCACAAGAGCTGAGGAGCAGGGCCTTTTTCTTGTTGGCGTCCGTCACATCGTAGTACGTGAGATGGTTCTCGAGGGTCTCTAGCCAGGTCTCCCATTGCTCGGGCCGGGTGACATCGAAGGCAGGGATGTTACCGTGTGTTGTGGCCATCTCGGGAACGTGGTGTAAGGAGTGGTGCGGGACGCAGTGACCAGAGAAGCGGGCATGCAGCATTGCTGTCAGTGTCAAGGTGCGATGCGATGTGATGCGATGCTCGTGGCCATTGTTCAGGAGGAGAAGGATCCTATCCTCATCACCAGTGAAAAGTACTGAGACCGGCAAGTGATTTCAGCTCTCATACTTTATTGTTGGTACAGAACAAGACGAAACAACCTGGCTTACAGGCCGGCTTATATGCTCAGTAAAACCCACTCCCAGAACACCCCCCCACTCAGTGATAGGCTATATACAGTGACCGAGAGTTCCATAGGTCCTGACCAAGATCCTAGCCCTCTGGTTGGTGTGGGCTAGGATCCACTCAGGCCATTGTCTACTGGACTGAAGCTAGGAGGCTTCATATGACCGCGTGGAGAACCCGCCTCGCACGTGGTCGGGTTTAGATACATTACACGTACAGTGCCATGCTTTGAGTTTATACAGGAAAAATGGACACTGAGTCAGAATAGAAAACACGATCCCCATTGTGCATTAACCCCTTTTCCTGAAATCCATTGGCATCACCATGAGATGATAAAACCTGAACTCCATAATGGCAACCCCCTCAAGAGATATAAGAAATAAAATCCCCCAGAGTTTGTACAGAATACTGTTAATTGCCCAGTTTATAAGGCTAGTGTGATAGTTTAAAAGCTATTTAGGGTAGATTCAGATGTGCACTTAGCCCTGCTCAAGATCCTTATGCATATATGTGACTCTTACTTCCAACCTTACTGTGCATTGACATATGAGAATTTCCCTTCAATAACTGCCCACTAAAGGGGGGGGGGAATCAGGTAGTGGTTACTTTTCAGAAGATGTCATTAGCTCAATGTTATAACTATGAAAAAAATCAGAGGATCAGTTTCTGCCTTGCCCACAAAGTGCATTGAATCTAGTCAACTGTTTTTGCTCTATCTTCCTCATTTCCCATTCTTATTACAGCCCCCGCCCCATATGGCTTTTGTCCATGTAAATCCCATGACCCACATCATAGGGGGGGGTTGGTGGTCAAAGGGACTGGGGGTCAGGTTTCCTGATATAATGGGAGACCTCCCAGCCTAAACCCCTCCCATTTCCCACCATGACTTGACAAGCCGGTGTGGGGAAAATGGGGGGTTGTCTCCCACCAGCAGATTATGTCACTTCCAGTATTTAAAACACTCTTTTGATTTAAACTCTTGTACACTGCCCTGAGCCCACTCTGTGGGGAGGGTGGTATAGAAGCCAAATAAATAAATAAATAAATAAATGGGAAGTGATGTCAGTGCACCAGCGTGATGCTCTAGGATCTACTCAAGATGCTATGGTTTAACCACAGAATTTGGGTGATTCATAGTGTTGCCCCAACATGATGATGTCCTTTATGGTTTTGTGCCATCCCACTCGCAGCGCCAGGGACTTCGTGGCCAGCGGGTGGCCCAAAAGACTGTGCTGTGGCCACAGACCTTGACCGTCATCTCGCCCGTCATCTCGCCCGCCGCACCTGAAGTGAACACTCATGGACTCTTTGTCTCACCCCGTGGCCAGCCGCACCTGAAATGACAACCTCATGAATAACTTTAAACTCTCGCAATACCTTTCTTCAAAAGCTAGGTGAAAGCCCACCCCTGGCTCACTGATACCCCAAAATGCCACCCCCCAAAGCGGGCGCAGTAACCAGACTAAGGAACTGATCCCAAGGATCCCCATGACCTTACCGTATGGCAAGGAAGCCATATCCCGAGGCAGCTGCAGTGGGAAAGGCCCAACTCGCCCAACGCCCAAGTGCTAACCACCATGAACATGGGCCTAGTCAGTGGAGTTCCTTCCGCATGCCTAAAGCCGTAACCATCTTAAAACTTGAAGTGCAGCGACCCCCCGAGCCGTACATTAACCCCTTTTCACCGACCTACATAGAATGTTAAATAAATTTCCCCACCTGTACACCGCAATGTTTGCATTTGCAATGTCTGCATTCATACAGTCACTGCGATCTGCTGAATTAACTCTTTTAAAATTCCTGAGTAGTAAAGGAAGCCCCCTCCCTCTAAAAAGGTAAAGGTTCCCTTGCTTGAAAGCCAGTCGAATCTGACTCCAGGGCGGTGCTCATCTCCGTCTCAAAGCCGAAAAGCCAGCGCTGTCCCAAGACGTCTCCATGGTCATGTGGCCGGCATGACCAAACACCAAGGCGCACAGCACGCTGTTACCTTCCCACCGAACTGGCCCCTATGTATCTACTTGCAATTTCTTGCCCTCGAACTGCTAGGCCAGCAGGAGCCGGCACCAGAGACGGGAGCTCACTCATTCATGCGGCACCCTCGGGTCTCGAACTGCCGAAACACCGACCCTCCAAAGCCTGCAGTTCGGGTCTTCTCCACTTGAGCCCCCGCAGCTCCACCCCCTCCCTTTAAAGGGATGTTAATTATCCAGTGATGCTATTTACCTCCCTGCCCCGTAACATTATTTCTGTGCATTTCCATGCATTCAGTCCCTACTAAACAGACCAGAATAAAGAACTATTCCCACCATTGCAAGCGGACCCGAGCCGGGAGGCATCCACTGATTTAAACTTGATGTTCTGACAGGGAGGCACCCCTTGCTTTAACAGTCAAGGGACCGCCCCAATAAGACATTTTGAAATGCGTCTCCGTATATGAAATGCTTCTTTAATAACCACTAAGAACCATCATATGCAATAGGTGAGTTCATCTGTAAAATGTGATATTGCCAAGTTACAATGCGGTGCCACTTTAAAACCTGTATAATTTAAGTTCGTTTGTTTGCTTGGTAGTTTATTTATTTATTTAATTAAAACCAAACCAAACCAAAACAAAACCTTTACCCTGAGTAGCCCACGGTACCTCACATTCTTCTATAGAAACTGGGCTCCTATCCGCAAAAAAACAGGACAAGAACACAGAAATGTGCATTGGCTCCTTCTTACCATCTGATGTATGCACATGCATGCGGGCTGTATGCACACTCACCATAATGTGAAGAGGGCTCCTACATGGAAGCAAAGCTGGGCTGCCAGGTCGATAAGTAGTTTCATTCCTCCCAAGTGCATGGGCAACTCATCTAGACCCTAACAATTCACAAGACTCCCCGTTGAGACATTGCCCTATGAACCTATGAAAATGCTCCTGAGGACCAAACCAATGACGTAACGATGCACCAGCTGCTAGATTCCCAGTTCACAGCCCCAGGTTGGAAGTCATACCATATCCCTCAGCTATGGCTCATAGCCCTGGAGCGAATGAGTCATTCCTTGAGAGAATGGGGAGCTGAGGAAGGTAGAGCAAAGGATCTTCAAGCCACCTGCTTGCAGCACATTCATCAACTCAGGCACTGGGGTGTTGACCAGATGAAGCACAAGTCAATAGTCTCATTTGGATAGAAGAAAAGGCATATGCTTATTCTCTTGGCAGGCCACAATATATATATATATATTGCCCAGCCATGCTTAGGCTTAAAGTTAACAGGGTCCTCCAAAATAGTTTCCATAGATCCACATATAATCAAATGCAGCAGCAGTTCACATTTTGAGAAGACACGTTCACTCCCTGTCCATATCCCATATTTTATCTAAGCAAGGTCTGGTGTATTGTTTGAAAACTAAATCCGGAATTCTTGTTAATATCAATGCAAAGAGTGGACTGGAAAACCACTAAAAAATCTTCATAGTACCGGACTGAGAAGCTTTGGCTGTGGAAAACATTGTGATTGGCAGGGGTAACTACACCTTGTCCCTTCCCCAGCATCCGCCACCCTCTTCCAATATGGTTTGTATATAGATCCAGATGGGTAGCCATGCTAGTCTGTCTACAGCAGTAGAAAAGAGTCAGAGTCTAGTAGCACCCCAAAGACCAACAAAATTGGTGGTAGGGTATGAGCTTTCGTACGTCACTGCTCGTTTCCTCAAACACAGCTAGAATGAAAGGCCATCTGTCCTACATATTGGAAAGTGGAGTGTTGTCAGATGTCAAATGACATTAGCAGGCGATTGGTTTATATACGTTTACATATTTAGATGAGGGTGGGATTTAACAAGTGGGGCTGCAGATGGGAGGGAGAAGTCACTTGTCTTCCTAAATGTATTCCCACTAATGGAGCAATATTCAAATCCGACCCATAAGGGTATTACCTTTCAGTAAGCAAGTCTGACAGGGAGTTAGATCCTTGTGACAATACTGCAAATATTACTGTGCAGCTGCCGAATCCAGCAGACATTTTGTGGATGCGCAAGACCCTGCTGTAGGCTTTCCGGGTCACTTATCAGAATCCCCTCGGGCTTCATGTTTTCCCCAAAATTTCCCATTTCAGTGACTTATTTGTTGACACATCTATAAATTGATGAAAATAAACTGAGACACCAAATATAATGAACCTTTTCCGCATTCTCATCCATACTATACCCTGCTGTGCTTTCCCTTATGCAGAATCTTGGGAGGTGACTGACTCTCAGGGATAGACTGTAGTACAGCATAGGGTTGCTTCAGAAAGGACAATCCAATCATTTTATGAACATCATCACATCTGGGTAGTGTGCTATGAAGATGAAGAGAAAGAAGGAGAATGATGTACTCCACACCGAAGTCCCTGGAGAAAGGGGTAAAAGTCTACTAAACAAATCGGATTTACCTTGGAAACATCATAAAAATAATAAAACATCCTGTCCACCACCAGTGTCCACTGCTAGCATCTACACCATGGTGGTTACTGAAAATCATTGGAAGTACTGTATTAATTAAAGCTTCACAAATACATGCAAGCTCAGCTAAACTTGTGCTGTGTAGTGGAAAAAAGGTGGGGGGGCGCTGCGCCAACAATGGGTCCGCCACGTGCTGCCAATGGCGGCTACCCCCCAGCGGTTGGACAGGGGCAGACGGGGTAGAGCCGAATCGCTGCCCGCTACCTCGTCCCTGAGCCGCCCGCCCAAACGGCCTCCCGGCGGACGACCGCAGGAGCCGTGAAGGGGCCTCCGCAGCGGTGAAGGAGATAATTGGCCCTGGCTGCCCCCCCTAAGGGAGCTCTGAGGCGGCTAGCGGCCTCGTCAACGTCCCGCTGCGGCGGTGAGGAAGGGAGCATCCCCCAGCGCCCACACGCGTCGGTGGCCAAAAGCAGAGTGAGGGGAGGGGGGTTGGTGCGGGCCCCGCCGGAATCAAACCATCCCCGGGGCCGGACAAAGGGGGCTGCCTCTCCAGGCCACGTGGCCTCGCTACCGCGCGCTACCGCACCCTGGAGCCCAGCCCCCACAAGCGACCCCCCGGCCCCCACGTCCCTCCTGACGCTCCCCCGAGCCCCTTTCTGCCCAAGAGTACTCCCTGAGTTCCTGCTTGGAGCAGCCGACGCCGCTGACCCGTTCCTCGCCGTGGGCAAGCGATCGCTCCCGCCGCGATTCCTCCGCTCCCCGCTGCGGCCAAGCGATCGCCTCCGTCCTGATCCAACGCCGCTGCCTTGGCTGTGGCCCCCGGCCCGTTAACAAAGCCCGGTAGGCCACCACAGCCAGGCAGCATCCCGGCCTCTGACTGCTCTGCCCGAGCACGAGGCTGCAACTGACCAGAGGGGCAGGAGTGGAGCCGAGCCTAGCCAGGCCGGCTCCGCCCCCCCACGTCCCAGCTCTCTGCTCTGGGACGCTGCTGCCGTCCCGCCTTCCTCGTGGCGGCAAACCAGCCCCCGACCGCCATTGCCCTTGGCGGCGGCCGGGAGCTCCCATCTCTTGGCATCTGAGAGGTTAGCATCCCTCAGACAGGAGGACCGGGAGACCAGAGCACTGAATAATCTCTGGAAAGAAAATAAACGTATGATAGGAAGTGTTGCATAAGAGCCGAGGATTGTGCTGTACTGGAAAGATTAAAGGAGAACTGCTGTGTGTAACACATAGGTGGCACTTGGGCAGAGGGAACTGGAGGAGGCAGAAGAGGAAGGGAAGAAAGTGAAGCCAAATATTATTTTATTCAAAATATTTTTATCCTGCCTTATCTCCACAAGCTCAAGGTGGTTAATAAAACAGCAGAAGCTGCAGAACATAGACATCACAAGCATCCAACAAGTTAAAACCAATATACAATTAAAACAGAGTTGAAAGCCAGTACACAGCTAAAACACACCTTTCTGAATGCAGAAAGTGAAGGCACCTTCAACATCCAATCTAGTAGACTGTTCCAGAGGAATGGACCTACCACACAGAATGCCTGTGACTGGACTGTTGCCAAATGGATCATCCTAGGTGAGAATACTACCAGGACAAGGCTGTTTGAGGAACACAGTTGGTCCATAGAAGATGTGGTTTGAGAGATATGAGAGTTGCATAGAGAGCTGACAAGATTAGGAAAGCTATTCTCCTTGTTGTTTCCTCCCACTGATAAAGACATTGCTTGCCAAGCTGGAACCAATAATACATTTTAAGAGTAATGGTTTTGTTTTATCCTCCCCAGTGGTACTGGATAGGGCATTACAAGCCATGACTGGACGGTTTAAACAGAGCTGATTGAAACTGAATCCAGTACAATCCAGGTACAGAGGTCCTGTACCTGAGTCGTGGGGATCTGGAATCCAGCTCTGCACCCTTGACAGGACACCGTTGGTGCTGGCGCTGAGGGTGAAGAGCTTAGGGGTGCTCCTGAATTCCTCTCTTGATGGAAGCCCAAGTTGCCCCTGTTGCTTGATTGGCCTTCTATCATCTGACGGCTGGTTAGGCAACTGGTCAGGCAACTTCCTAGGACTTAGCTACTGTGACCCATGCAATGGTTACTTCCAGTCTGGATTATTGTAACTTGCTCTATGTGGGGCTGCCCTTGCTTGACCCAGAAACTGCAGCTAGTGCAGAATGTGGCAGCACATATGCTGATGGCAATGCCTGTGTGGTCTCACATTCAACCAGTGCTGCGCCAACTGTACTGTCTGCTGATAGAGTACCAGATCCAGTTCAAGGTTCTGGTGTTAACTTTCAAAACTTTTTTTTAAAAAAGGGAGTGGTGGCGCAGGGAGCAAATGCACCTGCCTTAACATCTAGCGAACAGCCTGTAGGCTGTTAGAGACCCATTGCGGCTGGAATGAGCACCCGGCCCTAGTCCCAGCTCCCGCCCACCCAGCGGTTCGAAAGCCTTAACAACTTGCGAGTAGATGAATTGGGTACCTGCCTTAGAAGGCAGGGAGCACCCTCCTCCATTGGGAGGTAAGGTGGGACTCTAGCAGCGGCGACTCGGCGAGCGGCGGCGGAGCGATGTGTAATGGCAGCAGCAGGCGAGGTGGCAAGCGGAAGTAAAAGAAAAGACGTAACATTGAGCGGTGGACCGGCGGCAGAGGCGGAGCCAAGAAGTGCAAAGACCCAGCGGCGCAGGCACGACGGAGCCTGCGGGACGGATTCAGAGCCGCGCTGCGGTCGGCGCAACGAATGGCCCATCGACTCCAGAAGACCACCGAGAAGTCTGAAGGAAAAAGAATGAATGGAGAGACCGAGCTGAAGCCGGGAGCCGAGCCGAGACAAGCTGAGGAAAATACCAACTAAAACCCCACTCGGTGCTGATAGGCAATCCCGCCCCAATGATGTATGTGCCCATAGTTAGGGATAATAAAGCTATGTAAGCCACTCAGAGACCCCTTGGGAGGGGTTCGAGCGGGATATAAGTTGAAATGTAAAGTAAAGTAAAAATAAAAAGCCCTATATGGCCAGGGACCTACATATCTTCGGGCTTGCCGCTCCCCATATGTGCCCCGCAGAGCATTGTGCTCAATCAACCAACATTTGCTGGTTGTGCCTGGCTCCAAGGATGTCTGACTAGCCTCAACCAGGGCTAGGGCCTTTTCTGCCCTGGGCCAAGCCTGGTGGAACAAGCTCCCACTCAAGATCAGGGCCCTGTGGGATCCATTACAGTTCCACAGGGCCTGTAAAATTGGAGCTGTTCTGTCAGGCTTTCGGCTGAGGTTGGCAGACATCCAAATCCATCTTTGGCCTCCCCTACTGAAATTGTTGACCTTATGATTAGCTTAAACTGAGCACAGCAGCATGAACCTTGATTGCAGTTCCTACTACTGTTATTGAGATTTCGTGACTTGTAACCCGCCCTGAGCCTGTTCACAGGGAGTGTGGGATAAAAATCAAATAAATAAATAAATAAATAGAATGCACCAGAATGACCATAATGTCATCTGGAATATGCATATGGAGTGAATGAATTGTGGCGGGTCCAAACAGAAAAGCTCATCTAGATAGGCACTGCAATATATGTCTATTGCTATATTTACTCCCTCATAAGTAGGTTTAGGATTACACTGCAGTTTAAATCAAAGCATTTCCACCTATTCATTTTTAAATGTTCCAATGATTTCAGTAGAAGATTTAAGCAGTTTTAAAACTCTTTCATAGAGATGGATGGGACTTAATGTTTTACAATAGCTGGGTTTGGTTCTTTGAAGGAATATACATGTTCCATGGAGATGGAAACTCCAGGGTTTGCTTGTTTGTTTCAGTGAAAAGCAGCCTTGGGTTGCTATGATCTTGAAAAATTTACAACGGTGCATGCCATTTTTCTGCTCAAAGTTACCTTTGTCGTCTTATTCCCCTGTCCTCGGTGAAAAGAAAAGGGTATAACAAAATAATAACTTAAATGTAGAGTGGGAAAACCAAGGGAGCTTGCTTTTGTCAGGGCCTATGCCAGCACAGCAATGAGGCAAGTTTGAGTAGCTGTCTAAGACATCCTAACCTATAACTGATAATCTTTCGACAGAAAAGCCTTAGAGCAGAGGTATTGAACTCGTTTGTTACGAGGGCCAGATCTGACACAAATGTTACTTTGTCGGGCTGGGCCATGTGTGCCATAAAAAGGTACCAGAGATATAAACTTTATAAAGAACACAGCCAAACCCAATTAACAATATTATTTTAAACTCAAAATACAAACTAAAGCAATTGATTCTTAGTAGTGAAAGCTACTGATTTACTGGGGAACCCAGAAAAGCCCCAATAAATGTATTTAATCATATGCAAGACAAGTTTTTTTCACGGGATACCATAAAAAGATGGGGGGTATCCAGCACTTCATACAAATTAGCTCGTTTTTGCATATATAGCCCTTTTAGGAGATGAGTCATTACCCTTGCAAGTAAATAAGGTAGTTTTACAGCACACACACCCATACGCCCAGCCTCAGCAGCTGAGCACAGCTATGATCCATCTCTTGTGCTTTGTTTCCTCTCTTCCCCCATCCCACTTCTGAGGATTTTGAGGAGGGACACTGGACGCCCCCCTCCACCACCCCATTCCCACCACCACCAACCCTGTGAGGTGGGCCAGGCTGAGTGACCGGCCCCAGGTAACCCAGACAACAGGGTTCTGGCTCAGAATGGGGGGGGCTGAACCAGGCTCTCCCAGGTCCCCCACCCCCAGTTCTCATCCCTCTTGCACTTCCCACAGGAGCAGTGAGGCTGAGGGAAGGCCTGATGGGGAGACTGTTTCTGAAACCTCCAGGGGGCACTTTTTGTCCTCCTGAGATCCTTTTTCCATAATGGGCTGAGAACAGGTGGGGGGAAGGGAGGTCACCCCATACACAAGACTGCCCAGTTGCCTCCCAATCCATGTACCATCCCTCCTCGTCTCTTCTTCACTTTCCCTGTCCCTTCATCAGCTACCTGCCGCTCCATGCACCTGCTCTCACCAACTCCCATCATGATCACAATTTGAAAAAAATGTAATGCCAGTTGGTGCAGTGGTGGAAGCGCCAGATGCTCGGCTCTGCCCCTTCCCATGTAGTGGCTTCTCCAGTCCTTGCTGAGCTGCAATCAGTGGAGGTGGGAGGGAAAAAATACCACACTTCCTCTTTCTCTGCCTTCGCTTCTATTCTCCCCACATTATTTTAAGTTAGCCTCTTAGCCCCACCCTCCAGCCATTTCCTTTCTATTTCTTGACGGTCCTTGTAAATGTCAAATTCAAAACCTGGAAGGGACATCACACACCTCTAGGAATGGCCATAGAATTTCTGGAGATTCCTAGAGAGGTGTGATGTCCCTTCCAGGTTTTCCCCAGAAGTGATGTCATGACATAATCCCCAAATCCATGTTTTTAATTTTTTCCCCATCGCTGCTCAGAGGAGCAGGAGGAAAGAGGAACTGAGGGCTGGGGGTCTCCCACCCATGGGGGGGGGGGCTGGCACAACTTCCTCTTATGTAAGGATAATTCCAGCACAGAATTAAATAAATAACCTTCATGATGTTAATAGATTTACATTTTTTGTTGTTCAGTAAGAAAATGTACTTGATACAGCTTCATAAGCCAGTACGTGTCTGTGGTTTTGTTAAAGGTCAGATGTGACCATAATGCACTGTGCTGGAAATAAGCATATCATATCATTTATATGTAGCTATATGGCACATGGGCAGGAGCTGCGGTGGCTCAAGTGGTTAAGACGCTGAACTGCAGGCTGTGGAAGGTCAGTAGCTCAGCAGTTCGAGACCCGGGTGCCGCATGAGGGAGTAAGCTCCCGTCTCTAGTTCCAGCTCCTGCCAACCTAGCAGGTTGAAAGCAAGAAATTGCAAGTAGATAAATAGGTACCATTTCGGTGGGAAGGTAACAGCGTTCTGTGCGCCTTGGTGTTTAGTCATGCCGGCCACATGACCACGGAAACGTCTTCGGACAGCGCTGGCTCTTCGGCTTTGAAACGGAGATGAGCACCGCAACCCTAGAGTCGGACTCGACTGGCATTCGAGCAAGGGAACCTTTACCTTTACCTATATGGCACATAATTCAACCGAAATTTATATGATGACAAATAGTTTTTTCATGAGTAGTTAAAAAACACCCAAACCAATGTGACCATAAAATTCTGTGTCCTGGACATAAGCATGCTACATCAGTTATATGCAGTCACATGGCACACAGTTCTACCAAAATTTTTGTGATGACAAATAGCTTTTCCAGTCTAAGCTGGCTCATAGATCTCTCACTTGACTTCAGTTGAAAATCCAGTCCTTTTTACATTGAAACTTCACTGAGAGAAGAGGAAAGAAGCAAAGAAAGAGATCCCTTTTAGACATAAAAATACTGCCATCTCGCATCATTGAAAGTGTGAAGTTTCAGTGTGTGAAGTGTCATTTGAAGAAGGAATCTACATAAATAAAGTTGACAAGATTGTAATGCTGTGTTGCCAGCACAAAGAGTCCAGAACACAGAAGTCAACAAGCCGTACAATTCCGGAGGAATAACAAGGAATCATCTCATAAATTGTTTCCTTTGCACTTTGAAATGCCATCTACATCTCAGAGTTTTGTGAATGCCAGTGTTAAATACATGTTAGTCACCAAGTTGCATATGTTGACAAAGATTATTCTTATTAAGTAATCCTGGATCTGGCCAACTAAAGAACTGACACAATGTGCCTTACATTAAGCTTGTACTCAGTGAAGAAATGGCAAGACAGAGATGGGGTAGTTACAGCGATAAGAGTGGATAGCCATGCGACTGGAAGAATGACAGGAATACTTCCTGTAAACATTCTGTTCTCGTTGTGCAATCCTGGAATCTGTGACCAATTCCCCACAAGCAGCTGTGCCACCCTTGCTCTTCTGTTTCCCCCACTTGCATTGGTCAATTTCACTCTATTCGCTGCACGGCTTTATTTTGACCTGCAGCTCTCCCTGATTTCCCCCGCATCTTCTCGATCCTTGTTTTTTGAGATCGAAAAGATGGGGGGGGGAATCAGGGGGAGCTGCGGGTCAAAATGCGGCCACGCAGCAAATAGTGTGAAATTGACCAATGCAAGTGGGGAAAACAGAAGAGCAAGGGTGGCACAGCTGGTTGTGGGGAATTGGTCAGTCTCCTTTGCTTCCACAAAGCTGCTACGCAGGGCAATCTCCTCACCAGGCTTGCCAGCCCACCAATGGTGGGGAATCTGCACCCTCAGCGCCAGTTTCCCACCACAACTTGGAGTAGTGGCAGGATAATTTTTTAAAGGCTATTAGCCTGATGGCATGATGTCACTGGCGATTCTTAGAGAGGACTGTTGTCATTTCTGGGTTTCCCTCAAAAGTGACATTAGTCCTTGCTAGGAATTGCCACAAATTCTATGGTTTTACCATAGAGTTTCCAGCAATTTCTAGAGATGTGTGACATCACTTGCAGGTTTTCCCTGGAAGTGACACCCGGTGGCCACTCCCCCTGTGTTTTGGGGGGTGTTAGTGGTATCATTATAGACTCGAGTGCAGTTGCTATACTTGTTGTGAGCCAGTCAGCTACCTCCTCTTCTGAGGATGAGGAAAGGGAGGAGTCAGGCCCTGCACCTGTGGAATGCCTGCCTGAACAGCTGGATGTAGAGGCAGAACCAGCAAAAGATGTGTCAGGTGATGAGGGTTGCTTATTTTGGCAGATGAGAGAAATGGGACAAAGGCCAGAGTGCTACTCCCTGCCTGCTTCACCCAAACCAGCAGAGCATAGAAGAGCATAGAAGACATAAAGAAAAGGCAGCGGAGTGCCTGGCTAATTGTTCAATTAAGGCCAGCACTAATTTCTGAAGCCGAGTTGTAGCACCTGTGCTCTGGGGAGGTTGGTAATAGGTGTGGAAGCAATTTAGCTCGCTACCCCTCTGTTCACTAGTCTGCTCAGTGAACAGCGTTTTGCCTTGCCTATTGTCTTGTTGTAGGAAGGTGCTCCAACCCCTTGATGGTTGCCTTTTTCTGCACATCTTCCATTGCAAACATAGCCTTTTTGAGATATGACAACAAAAACTGTACATAAGATGTGAAGTGCAGCTGCACCATGTGTATATGCAAGCTTTACTTTCCTCATCAGATCAGATAGAAATCCTTAGAAGATGCATCCAGACTTTCTTTTTCCCCTGTAGATTTCTTTCCCCCCCTAAAGATTTTTATTTCTGTAGATTTGTTTAGAATCTTCTCTTGTCAGCCTGACCAGTTGAGTGTTCACATTATTGTTTAATTTTTATCTAGTCCTGCTGCTTTGTTCATTGGATATCCTGTACTGTATGATTACACTTTCTCCCTTTTTTCTCTACTTTCCCATTGACTTCAGTGGGAGAATTCAACACATGCATCATATTCTCCAGATACAACCCATGTGCAATTGATTTACTTTTGGGCTGGATTGTGCCCTCAGGCCCAGCTTTTGCTGTTTGTAAAGCATGTTGGCATATGGGGCTAAGAATGCCTTCTACCAGCTGCATCTGGTTCATCAACTTTGTCCTTTCTTAGATTCAGGCAATCTAGCCACATCGATCCATGCTTTTGTAACCTCATGGTTGGATTGAGTGTTGCTGTAATGCATTGTTCTGCTCTCAAAGGCAACCCAAAACTGCAGCTGGTTCAGAATGTGGAAGACTGATTACTGTCAGGGGCTAGCTTACATAGCTCTCCCATTTTAGAAGAGTGACACCAGCTGCCAGTTTGATTTCAGCTCCAATTCAAGGTGCTGGTTATAATTTTTAGAGCCATTCATGACTCAGGACCCACATATCTAAAGGACCACCTCCTCCCATATGCCACAGTCTTCAGGCCACCACCTACTGTCTGTTCACCCATGTAAGGTGTCCTGCCTGGTATCAAGCTGTATCTCCACTGTATCTCCCCATTTGCAGAATGGGTTTCCTGAGGAGATGAGGAGTGCACCATCATTAGTAACCTAGCAGCTGCTAGGCCATTTTATTTGCCAGAGCTTTTGATGGGGTCTAAACTGCAGTGTTAGATCCCAAATCAGGAGAATAGATCCACGTTCAAAAAGAAGAAAGATTTATTTCCAAAGCATGGTTGATCACGAACATACAGAGATTGTTAGGAATAACTACAATACCCAGGGAAGGTGTATTAAAAGGAACTTCAAACCAGGTTTAAACCAATGAGCATATTTCCCTCGTCAGGTTCACAGATTAGAATAGGTGCGAAGCAGTGTGAGAACAGCAACGGTCCATTTCATAAACACAGGTTGAGTTCACATGGGAAATCTAGACAAGCCAGAGCATTAAGACATAACACCCCCTCGCACCAGCTGGAGACCTTGGCAGTTACAAAGGCACTACATAACAGGATAAGGCTTTGGGAGAAAGGAAGGGGGATGGGACGTGTCCCAAGGAAATGGCAGCTCGCTGACATACTGCCCACCTGAAAATTCAACTTACCCACCACCTCCCGGCCCGGCCCCGGCGGGAGATCTCCCGGTTTCCCCGGGAGGCCTCCCGGTTTGTCCGGGAACATCCTGTGGAACTCCCTAACGTGATAAGGGGCCCGAATATCCCCTTCTTCCACCCATTCCCGGTGCTGGGGTCCGAAATCAATCCATTCCACAAGATACCACAGTTTACCTCGTTTACGCTTGGAATCCAAAATGGCAGAAATTTCAAAGTGTTCCTGTCCCTCAATGAGGAGAGGGGGGGGTTGAACCTTTGCATCCCTCCATTTACATTGACCAGTGTCCTTTTTTAAGAGGCTGAAGTGGAACACAGAATGCAACGCCCGAAGATTTTTTGGCAATTCAACATCCACAGCAACGTCATTTATGACTTTGCGAACTTTAAAAGGCCCAACATATTTCCATCCCAACTTCTTACTGGGACGAAGCATTTTTATGTTTTTGGTAGACAAATAAACATAGTCA
>NW_015163170.1:135323-135456 GCF_001447785.1 Gekko japonicus
TGCCTTGGGATCGCTCCCCCGACGGCTCCCTCGGTCGGCATCGAGCCCGACGTCGAAACGGTGACCGGGGTGGCACCTCGGTCTCCCGTGAAATATGGAGGTTTCCCTTCGGCCCCGCTCCTGACCGGAGCCA
>NW_015163170.1:135666-170928 GCF_001447785.1 Gekko japonicus
TCAGGAAATCTAGATCCCAAATCAGGAGAATAGATCCACGTTCAAAAAGAAGAAAGATTTATTTCCAAAGCATGGTTGATCACGAACATACAGAGATTGTTAGGAATAACTACAATACCCAGGGAAGGTGTATTAAAAGGAACTTCAAACCAGGTTTAAACAGCAACAGTCCATTTCATAAACACAGGTTGAGTTCAGATGGGAAATCTAGACAAGCCAGAGCATTAAGACATAACACCCCCTCGCACCAGCTGGAGACCTTGGCAGTTACAAAGGCACTACATAACAGGATAAGGCTTTGGGAGAAAGGAAGGGGGATGGGACGTGTCCCAAGGAAATGGCAGCTCGCTGACATACTGCCCACCTGAAAATTCAACTTACCCACCCCCTCCCGGCCCCGGCGGGAGATCTCCCGGTTTCCCCGGGAGGCCTCCCGGTTTGTCCGGGAACATCCTGTGGAACTCCCTAACGTGATAAGGGGCCCGAATATCCCCTGATAAGGCAAAACCACCCCAACTCCAAGCCAGATCCAGAATCCTTCTGAACCTTTCTCCTCATGGCCTGCACACGAGTGCAGAGAGGGGATGGAGGGGCATTGGCCCACTCATGACTGCTAAGTCTTAAGGCACATTGTAGGTCCCTCCCAACCCCAAAGAGGCCCCCACTGAGCCAGCAGGCACCTTTTTGGGGAGGAAACATGACACAGGTTGTGGGTTAAACTGGGAACTTTATTTACACACAAGCTGCACCACTTAGTTAACATGTTTAAGCATGGGTTGCATTGGGTTTGCAAGGCAAGCTTCCTGATAAGGCAAAACCACCCCAACTCCAAGCCAGATCCAGAATCCTTCTGAACCTTTCTCCTCATGGCCTGCACACGAGTGCAGAGAGGGGATGGAGGGGCATTGGCCCACTCATGACTGCTAAGTCTTAAGGCACATTGTAGGTCCCTCCCAACCCCAAAGAGGCCCCCACTGAGCCACCCAGACTGCCAAGCCTATAGGTACCCAGTTTGAGGGGGGGAACCCCCATTGCTGATTTCTCAGGATGCTTGCCACCTCTAAATCTCCTCAAGCTGTGTCATGGACCAGTCTGCTTTAGCTGAGAATAACTCAGCTGATGCTTATAACATCCCCATCAGCACCTCTGGAGCTCAACCAGCTGAAGCTGTCAACGACCCTGAGACAGCAGAGGCAGGTCCTAGTGCCCCAGTTGCTGAAGACAGCATGTTCTCCAGCCCCATGAGTACTGGGAACATGGAAGAGGCAACCCAGAGAGGCGGAACCTCAACAACCCAAGATCTTGGGGAGACTTCACAGGTTGCTTTGCCTCCCCTTTCCCTGGAGCCAGGAGAACGCAGGAGGAGGTGGGCACGCTTGGAGCGCCTCGAGAGGTGATGGAGCGTGCACCTTGCTGCCCAGTGACTGCCAAATCAAGAGGAACACCTGGGGTTAATGAGCCAAATGGATGGCTCTCTTGCAAGCAGTGAAACCCAGCTGTGAGCCACCAATAAAGGACGGGGCTTCAGATGGGGTAGACGTGGGAACAACTCATCACCTTTCAGGAGATGCATAACCACACCACCCGAATCTGTTCCTGTCTGCAACTCCTGAACCTTTGGCTTCGACCCCAGACCTGCTTGACTACACCTCTTGGACCTTCTCAGACTCTGCTTCTTGGACCTTCGGCTGGCTTCCCTTGTGTATGACTCCTGGACTGAACTCTTGACTTTGCTCTTCTGGTTGGAAATTCTATCTCATTCCCTTGGTCTTGGCTGAGTCTGCTCTGACCTGGGACAGGCCATGTTTTTCCTGTCTTCCCAGTTAGGGCCTAATCAGCTTCACCAGGCCTATTTATACCTCACCCTGTAGGGCAGGCAAAAGAAGGTCGTAATCTTGGCCAATTTGAGTGAGACCCAGAAAATTTCTGTTTGGCCCCAAAACTGGTGACCAGCTAATCCCACATGGTCTCCAAAGCGGGCAGGCAGGTGGGGAACTCTTACAGTGCTGGACTGCAGAGGGTGGCTGCCACCACCAAGCCTGGCCAGTGTGCCAGCCTCCCATTGACTCAGACTCCTGTGTGGAGCCTTGACTGGCTCACCCCACCCTCATTCATTCCAAGGAGGTGGGGAATGAGCAAATGCCAGCACCCACTGCATTCAGCAGGCACTGGTCATGGGTTTTAAATTGTACTGTTTTAATTGTGACTTGTAGTCCATTGTGCCATGAGTAAAGGCAGGCTATAAATATTTAAATAAAAAGTATCTTGAGGTTGAAGTTGGTTAGATTGAAAGGTGGAGCACAAATATACATAATTCTGGTCATATGGGACTATAGTAACCAATGCTCCCTCTAAGCTGTGGATTCTTTTGAGCAAAAGTTCTACTTTGTGAGCTGCTGGCATTAAAGTTGTGAGTGAGCGATTTGGCTACTGCATAAATTGTTTTGCTCTGGAGCCATCCTTCCTGAGCAAAGACAAAAATGTGTGAGCCCGAGGCTAAAAAACTGTGAGCTAGCTCACACTAACTCAGCTTAGAGGGAACATTGATTAGTAACAGTGCTTAACATGGTGGGACACTATGCTAGTATGTGCAAGTCCTTTTTATTTTAATGGGAGAATGTTAAGGAAGTGGAAACACTAAAAGTTAAAAGGGCTTTCTTTTGGCTTGGTAGTTCCTTTAGTTAGTGTAATTAACCATTGTGTACTTTAATAGTGCATCAGTCTTCACTGGACCTCTTCAATTTTCTCCTCAGGCAAAACTCCTGCTGAGTACAGCTAGCATGAACTCTGAGGAAAGGTTCTGTCCTTTACCCCACTGGTGTAGCTCATCTAATAAAGAGCTTGGCTTTGGAGTGCTGTCAATTTATTCATTTGCTTATATATTTGTGAGCATTTTATGACACAAATTGATGTAGGACAGACACAGAAGTTTACCAGGTTCATCCATTTAAAGTCTAAAAGCCATGTCTCATTGATGTGTGTGCACGCATAGGATGTTTCAGTTCAAATGCTTCTTTTTTTCTTGTGAGCATTCTTTTTTTCTCCCTTTTCCTCAAGTATCTTTATGGATGGGTTTGCTGTGATGCATGTCTACTCACAGATGATAGCCAAACAAAAATCAGATATAATTTCCAGTATTATTGAGGCATCAGTCTCTAACCAACTTCTAATGTTTAGTAGGATTTTTTAATGGTGGGACAAAATCCAAGCAAAGCTAAGACCTCAAGTCCCATTGATTTCACTATAATAGTTATGTTTCACTTTCTCCCAGTGAAATAAGTAGAATATTTTTGGCACAAAGTCTACCTTTCAAAAGTTAAAAATGGCATATTTTCAGCACAAAACAATCCTGGTCAAGTTCAAGAGCCAAGCATGTGCATAATCTCTCCCAGTGAAATAGTTGCGGCTGAAGTATGCTTACCCCAGTTTGGATGCTGCCATGTGTGCTGCCCTGAGCACTTAAGGAGAAAGATGTTAACGTTATTCTGCTCAGGTATCCCTGCAGCTCAGAACGGTGTGTGGGAATGAAAGGCCATCGTTTACTGCATCTAGATTGACGTCAATTCGAGTTCAAGAGCTAACCAAAACAGAACTGAAATGATGTCCACACTGAGGGTGGCTCTTTCCCAGAAATGATTAGTGCGCTGAGGGAGATTTCTTTACATGGCATATATACAAAATTATTTGCATTATTGATGTAGCTGTTAGAGCAATTCAGATGCATTGGTTCTCATGGCAGCAGCACAAAGGGTTTTTAAATTAAAAGCATTTTAATCAATTTTGGAGACGGATGATTGGAAAATGGGTTAAATGCAACCGCCCTTATGAAGGCAACCGCAACCACATGTTGACCTGGTCATCAAGCCCCCAAACTCTATTTGAGGAAACCTGGTGGTCACACCACTGTTTCCAAGCGAGGGAGTATGTTAGCATTAAAAGGGAAAAACTCAGATGGACCAAAGGTCATAATCGTTTGTAAAGGTAATGCAGATACCTAGTTTGACTATTATGATTGTCTTTTTTTAAATTATTTTTATTAGTTTTTCCTTTTACATTAGTAGAACATATAAATGCATATATGTTTGGAGTCATTTGTCAGTTTTCTAACCATTTGTACAATCCTGACCATCTTTCAACAAATATCTCTTCTTTTCCCCCCTGTAATATTGAGTTTAGTTTATCAATCTCCGCTACTTCCATCAGTTTTCCTATTATTTCTTCCCTTCACGGTACATTATCTTGTTTCCAATATTTAGCCCACAGTATTCTCGCAGATGTAATTATATATGATATTACATATATTTCATTATAAGTAAGCATATCCGGCATAATGTTTAGTAAATATACTTCTGGCACCAACTCAAGCTTAACATTTACCACTTCCTCTATAATTTTCAGTATTAGTTTCCAATATTTCTGCATTTTTATACAACGCCACCACATATGGTAGAATGTTCCCACATTTGATTTACACTTCCAACAAATATTTGAACAGTTTGGATAACATTTTGCTAACCCTTCCGGTGGCCGGTACCATCTATGAAATACCTTAAAGACATATTCTCATATGCCGCTCTCATATATTTTACAGATTTCCAAATCTTTAACCAGTTTTCCTGCGGGATATTATGTCCTATATCTTTTATCCATGCCACCATATTATGTTTCACTATTTCATCTGCCATATATTCCTCCAGTAAAATTTTGTACATTTTCTGAATCATCTTATTGTTTGATGAGAGCCAGATTTTATCTAGCTCATTTTTGTTATCATAAAACCCCGTTTTCAGGTCTTTCTGGTATCTTGATTTTAGTTGGGTCTTTTCCCACCAGGGTAGTTTCAGGTTATATTGTGTTAGTAGTTTCTCTTCTGTTTTTAGTTTGTTTGTCTCATCTAGTAACTTTTCATAGGATTCTTGTTTGTCAAAAGTGGGGGCATTATAAAAGCTTCAAGGGGGAAGACCCACTTAGGTATTTTGTTGTAGAATTTCTGTTTTACTTTATTCCATACATTAAGCAGAGCTGCCCTTAAAATATGTTTTTTAAAGTGTGGGTGGGATTTATCCTTCCCAAAGCAAATGTACGCGTGCCAGCCCATGGCAAGGTCGTATCCTTCTAAATTTAAACATCTCCAGTTTTCCAACTTAATCCAGTCCTTGATCCAACCTAAACATGCTGCTTGGTAATATAGATTCCAATTTGGAAAAGCAAAACCACCTCTATCCTTTCTATCTTGTAATAGCTTTATTTTAATTCTTGATCTTTTGGCATTCCATATAATTTTTTTTGTTAACTTCTCCAATTCTACAAAACATTGAGGTCTTTTTAGCACTGGAATGTTCTGTGCTAAAAATAAAAATCTCTGCAGTATATTCATTTTGACAGTTGCTATTCTTCCTGATATAGGAAGATGTAGCTCTTTCCACTTCATCAGATCTTTCTTGATTTCTTCCAGTAATTTAGCGTAATTATCCTCTATTAATTTACTGTTTCGGTTTGACAGTACTATACCTAAATATTTTACTTTTTTAACAATTTCCATGGACGTAAGATTTTGTAATTCTTGCTTAATTGCTGTATCACAATTTTTTGTTAATAGCTTAGTTTCATTATAGTTAATTTAGAGACCCGCAACTTGTCCATATTCTCGAGTCACTTTTAATAGTTCTTGAATAGATTCCTTGGGATTTTCTAAAATAAATAAAAGGTCATCAGCAAAAGCCAGCAATTTGTGTTCCAGACGTTTTATTTTCAGACCTTGAATATAGTCATTCTGTCTTACTAAGTCATTAAGTGTTTCTAGAGCAAAAATAAACAATAATGGTGACAAAGGACATCCCTGTCTTGCCCCTTTTGAATTTCGATTTCCTGCGTTAAGTCACCATTTATTATTATCTGGGCATATTGGGGGCGGGGCAACGGCCGTGAAGATGGCGGACATATTCTGAGAAGGCTCCTAGACTCCCCCCTGAATTCCCTCTCTAAAGCATTATTTTAAGCGAACTTTCACCTTTCAAAGTATGGGAAAGCAATATAAGCCCAAGCAGCACAACAATAACTCTACTAAATCGCATTTAAAAAGCTACTTCCAACAGGAGAAGGCAAAAGGCACAGCGCCGAACACTGAACATCCGGCTAACAAAATGGCTACCGGAACTGCGCCGAAAGACTGAGCGGTTGAAACACTTACTAAAAAAGATTTCTTTGACCCCATGAAAGAATTCAAAGCTGAAATCCTAGAGAACATCAACACTGTAATCAAACCAATATCTGATCGGATGGAAGAAATGCAAAATGCAATGCAGCAAATAGCGATCTCAGCGGACACGGCAATGGAGGCTTCCATTTCCAACCAAGAGGACATAAGGAGCCTACAGGATGCAGAAACCTGGGCCAGAGAACGTATCCTTCTTTTGGAATACAGAACAAGAGAGAAATTTCTTAAATTCTGCGGTTTCCCGGAGAAAGCGGAAGGAGACTCCGAACTTACCCTCTTTTTAGCCAGATGGCTGACCTCCGTGATTGACTTTGAAGATGAAGCCGAGCCCATGCTTACACAGGCGTACCGACTTGGATCTAATGCAGCAGAAAAGCGACGAGGGCCCAGAGACATTCTTGTAGAGTTCCTGGATCTCAAAATTAAACAACGGATTCTGCAAGAAACAAGAAAAGCCAAAAGTTTCAAGTTTGAAAATGAGGAAATCACGATTTTTCCAGACGTCTCTCCGGAAGCCCTTCAGATTAGAAGAGTGCTAAAACCTATAATGGCTAAACTCACTGTAGCAGGCATTAAGTATAGATGGGCCGCCACAGGATATCTGCAGGTTCGGCACAGAGGAACTATGCACCAAGCGGCAGACATGGAAGCAGGGATGGCACTACTGACAGCATTAGGCTTGCAAACTGAAGAAGAAATGGAAACTGCTCAGGATCCGTCAGACAAGAAACGCAAACGACCAGATCAACCTACCCCAAACAGATGGAATAGAACAACATCCAGAAGAAGGATCTACTTTTAAGAACTATAGTAACAGGTTTTATTTTTCAATAACTAAATGGTATTGTAGAGGTTATACATGATGGTCTCGAAGGCTAGAAAAACTAAAATAATAGGTTGTACTGAAGTTATAATGTGAAAGTTCTAACAGTAAAAGAGAGGGAAGGGGGGGATTCCTAGGTTGTTTTTTTAGAGTTCCCATAGATGGTTCTAGTGAATGTTTTATTTGTTTTGGGGTTTAACGTGTTCTTAAGTTTAGTCCCTAAGTTTGAGTTTATAGAACTCAGTGAAAGGGGTAATCTTTCACACAGGGACTTATGGGAAAGGGGGGGTGGGATGGGAGTTTATGGGTGTTTACATTCTTTTTTCAATGCTGGAAGGAATGTACAACAAAATTAAATGTTGTTGTGTTTTGCAATATATCGGAATGGTTATTAAGCTCAAAAACGGCAAGGGAAGTAGAGTAAAATACAAAACTCTTGTGGAAGAGAGAAGCATACCGCGGTTGGAGACTTACTTATGCGTAAATGCATGTAATAAGCTAAAAACCCAATTTTTAACATGACTGATTTAAATATAGTTTCATTAAACTGTCGTGGCCTTAACAAATATACCAAAGCTAAGCGAATTGCCAAGCAACTCCAACGACAAAGAACACAAGTAGCGTTCCTGCAGGAAACATATATTTAAAAAAAGGATAAAAGAGCCCTACCCTTAGCATGGTACCCAATTCAAATATTAGCTCCAGGCTCAAATAAGTCCATGGGTGTAGCCATTGCACTTTCCAAATACTGTAACTTTAAACCTGAAGATTCACTGATTGATAATGATGGCAGATTTTTATTTTTAAACGTAGGCTATAATGAGGAAACCCTAACCCTAGCTACAATATATGCCCCGAATTCTAATCAATTACAATTTTTAACCAAGGTATTTGCTAAATTAACTAAATTCGCTAAAGGACCTATAATTTTTTTGGGGGGGGTGTTAATTATTTAATGAACCCGACCATGGACAAATCAACTTCACCTCGAAGTAATATAGCCAAGAAATTAACCAAAACACCTACTTCTTTTCAGCAGATTTAAAAAAAATACGATCTACAAGACGTTTTGAGGCTCCAACACGAAAAAGAAAGGGATTACACATACTACTCCAACAGATTTAAAACTCGTACTCGTATAGACTACATATTTCTATCAACAACACTATTAAAAAATTCCATTTCAACTTCAATTGGTAACCAGTTATGGTCAGATCAATGTACTATAAGGAAAAACTCAGACTGTCAGCCTAAGCATAATTGGAAGTTTAACAAAATTCTTCTATATGAATCACAAACTAGACATTCTCTGCAAACTCTTCTCCAAGAATTCTTTACACTCAACACAACAAAAGATGTATCTAATAGCACAATTTGGGAAGCATCAAAGGCTTACATAAGAGGTCATTGCATTTCACTGCTAGCTAAAAGCAAGAAGGAAAAAAGGCATCTCCAATTAGAACTTATGCATACAATCTAAACACTGGAAAACAAACATAAAAAAACTTGTAGTACCAAGATATATAAACGCTTATTAAATGCAAGGAAACAATTAGAAATGTTAGAATCATCAGAAATCCTCAAAACTAATTTTAATTATTTTAAAAATAATACAACAAAATCGTCTAAAAGATTAAAATTTTTAACATGGAAGATCAAGAAACAGCAAACAGAGAGACAAATTTCTGGTCTTTGTAATGAACACAATATATTACAACACTCTACTAAGGATATCCTTAACATACTGGAAACCTTTTATAGTAGGCTTTATTCAACCTCCAATCCGAAGGTAGAAGATATACAAAAAATTTTAAATTCACTTGAACATCTATCTAAACTCAACACTGAACATCAAGAAGTCTTAGAAGCACCCTTTAATATACAAGAATTAGAAAGGGCAATCAAATCACTTAAGCACAACAAAGCACCAGGCCCAGACGGGTTTACAAATGAATATTACAAAGCATATGCACCAATATTAAGTAACACGCTGTTAGAAGTGTGCAACTCAATACTTATTACGGGACATATGCTTGAAACTTGGGAAATGGCTAATGTAGTATTGATTCCAAAAAAAGAAAAAGACCCATCAGATCCTGTCTCTTATAGGCCTATAACATTAGCAAACACAGATTATAAACTTTTTACAAGCATGATTGCGGCACGAATTAAGAACATCATTGGCCAATATTTGCACCACGACCAAACTGGGTTTATACCCTCGAGAGAGAGATATAACTGACAATGTCAGAAAAACTTTAAATATAATACACTTTGGAAAACTAGACAAATCTCGTCCTTCATTGCTGTTAGCAGTGGATATACAGAAAGCCTTCGACTCATTGGAAATATTGTATCTAAAAACGCTAATTCAACATCTAAACTTTGGTACAAAATTCTGTAACTCAATGCAAGCTATTTATGAAACTCCTCAAATCCAAATATTAGCCAATGGAGCATCCACTGTCCCAGTCACACTCCAACGAGGAACAAAACAGGGATGCCCTATGTCGCTGCTGCTATTTGTCTGGGCGATGGAACCACTGGCATGTGCGCTTCGAGCAAATGCTAATTTTGAAGGAATTAAGATAGGCGGGAAGGAATTCAAACTCAGCATGTTCGCAGACGATGTCATGCGGTATGTCTCCTCACCTAGGAAATCGCTTAACACCATACAAACAATATTTAATATATTTGGAGAAATGGCAGGTCTATGAATCAACATAGCCAAATCATTACTGTACAATATAAATATCTCAAGGGAAATTGAACTAGACCTTAAATCCAATTTTAAGTATCAATGGATTGAAAACACCTTTTCTTATTTAGGGGTAAAAATCCCAACAAATTTAAGTGAAATAGTGAATGTGAATCACAAAATGGTCCATAAGAATATAATGAGTAGCCTAATAAAATGGGACACCAACACTTTTTCGTGGCTAGATAGAGTAACAATTCTACGGTCATATGTACTCCCTAAGTACATGTATCTGTTTAGAGCGCTTCCGGTATATATTCCAACAACTTTATTACAAAAATGGCAAAAAGAAATCTATGGTTTTTTATACAAATTTAAATCACCAAGAGTCAAGCAAGGAACTATGAAAAGACCTAGAAATAAAGGAGGTCTGGCTACTCCAGATCTAACTATGTATTATAAAGCGACAACTTTAGCTTCACTGAGTAGACAGTATAATCCAGATCTGCAACTTGATTGGAAGTGGATCGAAGAGAACACATCTATCGTCCCCCAATTCCAAGCATTATTATGGAAAACAAGTTATTCTAAAGTAAAAACTATGATCGCATCACCCTTTTTGAAGGATGCGGTAAAAGTATGGTACCAAAATAAAAAAATACTTACCTCCCCGTTCTTGAAGTTGAGTACATTTTGTGGACAGTCATGGTTCCCTCCAGCCATGGAACTATCTGCGTATAGCACCTGGAAAAAAGCAAAAATAACAAGGATAATAGATATTATAGGTAAGAATTTTTTTTTAGATAAACTTAGTATCGAAAAAAATATAATACTCAAATAAAATGGTTTGAATATTTTCAAATACACCACTTTATAGAAAATTCAAAATTTAAAACAGCGTTACGGTTACCTCTTACAGACTTCGAAAGGCTCTTGTATTCAGAAAAGAAAAAAAAGGACTTATTTCAAAAGTTTATAATATTTTACTCTTATCTCAGCAAAACGAAAAACTTACTTACCAAAAAGCATGGGAGCAGGACATACAAATACAGCTAACAGAAGAACAATGGACCCAAGTCTGGAGAACTCAAGCTAAAATGTCACACTCTCTTTATGTCCAAGAGGCCAATATTAAAGTCACTTTGCGCTGGTATATGACTCCAGCCAAATTAACTCATATGATTCCACAGATGTCCCCATTATGCTGGAAAGGGTGTAATGAGAAAGCCACTTATTTTCACTGCTGGTGGACCTGCAAACATATTCAGAACTTCTGGATACAAGTATCGAAGGAAATCAAAACATTGACGGGTTGGGAAATACCTTTAGATCCTACGTTAATATTATTAAACTTGTGGCCTGAAGGGATGCCATCAAACTCCACAAAACAGTTAATAATTTTTTTATTTACAGCGGCTAAAATACTCATAGCCAAACAATGGAAAGACAAAAACCCACCAAAAATAAATTACTGGCTACACAAAGTATGGGATTTTTTTATTAGAAAATTTCAACGTTTTACATACACCCACTCAAACAGAATGTGAATTAATGAGCCCTTTGAATATTTGGTATCCTATTTTAGAAAAAATTAACATTGATAAGTTTGATTGGGAAACTATTAGAAATGTTAAACTGAAATTGTTATTATACAACTGATGTTTTTTAAGGTAATCTTTGGGATGAGAAAGTAATGTCGATGTTATAAAAGGAATGGATAGGTTCAGACTTTATGAAAAGTAAAGTATATTAGTTAAAGAAACAGCACTATTAATGTAATACATATTCATCGGAGTTTGGAATCAGTTTGATTAAGTAGCATTGGAATGCATAAGAGACTACTAGAAGGAAGGTTACCTACTTCCTCTTTTATGTTGTACAACTTCCACTTTGTATGTTTGTATTTGGATGTATATGGAAAAAATTGCAATAAAATATTGTTTTTAAAAAATAAATAAATAAAAAAATCTGGGCATATTGTTCCTTATAAATTGCTTTAATCATTGTCCTAAATTTCCCACCACACTCTGATGCTTCCAATTTTTGTAGAAGAAATGCCCACGATAGGTTATCAAATGTTTTTTCTGCATCTAAGAACATTAACACTAGTTGTTTTCCTGGGTGATTTTCATAATATTCTAGCACATTGATAACCGTTCTTAAGTTGTTTCTCATATTTCTTTTGGGTAAAAACCCTGTTTGATCGTGATGGATTATTTGTATTAATACTTTTTTCAATCTTGTAGCAAGAATAGTTGCAAATATCTTGTAGTCTATGTTCAAAAGCGATATAGGCCTGTAGTTTTTCACTTGATTCTTTTCTGAATTTGGTTTAGGTATTAATGTTATTATTGCCTAATTCCACTTTCCCTGATTCCCCTATATTCTGTATAACTTCCTTCAATGAAAATATTATTTGATCATCGAAAGTCCTATAGAATTCTGTTGGTATACCATCTGTTCTTCTGCTTCTTAATTGCTTCTATTAGTTCACACATGGTGATGGGGTCATTAAGGATATGTTTTTGGTCCTCATTAAATTTCCGCTTATTGTTTTTTTCCAAGTATTCCATGATTTTGGTTTTCTCTTCGTCCTTTCGTTGATATAGGTTCTTAAAAAAAATTTCCACAATTTTTTCATATCTTGTAATTTATATTTTTCAATATCCTTTTCATCCTTAAGCGCAGTTATTGATATTTTTTCTCTTTCTTTTCTAAGCCGATATGACAGCCATCTTGATGATTTATTAGCATTCTCAAAATGGTAACGTTTTGCATATTCCATCTTTTTCGCCAGTTCTTGAGTTAACATTAAGTTCATTTTATGAATTGACAGTTTTAATCTAGTTTGTGTATCTTCTTTATTCACTCCTCTTTTTAATTCATCTTCTTGCTTTTTAATTTGTTTACTAATTAAATCATGTGCCGCTTTCCTTTCTTTTCTCTTCCACGCCTCTTGATTTATGAACCAACCTCTCATGTATGCTTTGAATGCATCCCAGACTGTAAATATTGATGTCTCTGGTTGGATGTTTCTTTTTTAAAAAATCTTGAGTTTCTATTTTTGTTTTTTCCACAATTTTTATATCTCTGAGTAAATTAGTGTTTAGAATCCACCTATTTCTTTTTCTAATTTCTTTAAAGGAAAGACTATTATGATTGTCAATGGACTTCTGGGGTGTGTATGCTCGAGGGGACGCACACATGTAACACAATTTTGCAGTCAGGAAGTTGGCTAGAGTGGGTCTTAGGGACTTCATCACTGTAGTCTTGGCCCATCTACACTGACTCCTAATCTATTTCTGGCTGCAATTCAAAGTGCTGGTGCTGATCTTGAAAGCCCTGAATGGTTTGGGACCAACTGTCAGCTATGCTGCCATGGGGTTTGGGAAGTTCATTCTGTGTCTTACTAATTGCTATTGCATTCCTATCTCTGCTGTTCTGCCTTGGCTGAAAACTTATCTCTACAGATGGGCAGGAGGAGGTTGTATTGTCTGTAAATCTCCTATGTACCGTGAGAGACTCCTGATTCCCAGCTTTTGCCACCTAACCGTTTCCTAGCTGGTCCTGTGTGCGGGAGGGTAGCTAATTGGCCCATGCCATGGGGGGGTGCAAACGAATGCCCTATATCCTATTATGCTCAATGGGTTGCTGCCATTCTTAACAGTGCCTGTGTTACTGCATCTATAGCTTTGCAATAAAAGTATAACCGTTCCTGAATGCATGTACTTCATTGTAAGCTATGGGTTCTGACACCAACACACCTGAAGGATTGCTTAGTTCATTATGAACCTGCCCGGCAACTACAGTCATCTTTGGAGACCCAGCTTCAGGTGCCCCCAGCTTCTGTGATCATGTAGGTGGCAACCCTGGAAAGGAACTTCTTGGACATGGCACCAAAGCTCTAGACCTCTCTGCTGAGAGATTTGTGTGTCCCCTTCTGTTGCCATCTTCTTCCAGTGGATAAAGTCTTATTTGTTTCATTTGGTAACCCCTTCTTCCTGCCCAACATTTTAATTGCTGTTTTTATGGAACAAAGTCTGAGTCCAGCGGCACCTTTAAGACCAACAAAGTTTTACTCAAGTTATGAGCTTTCATGTGCACAAGGCACACTTCCTCTTATACGGAGAAATGGGACTTGCCCGCCCGTATGTATAGGCAGAGGTTGAACAGTAAATTAGCATACAGCATAATGAAGATTTTTATCAGAATCAGCTTGGTTTATATGGTTACCATCAGGGGTCTCATCGGGGGGGAGCTCTCCGGAGCCCCGCTCCGGGAGTGACCAGCCCAGGGGGCGGGGCGGTCACATGACCAAGCCCCGCCCCCTGCAACGGAGGGGAAACCTCCTGCGGCGGCCGAACTCCCCCCCCCAGAGGCCCAGGGAGCCGACGTGCCGCGTCTACGTGTTCTGCAAGGGTGGCCGGCGGCGGGCCAGGCAGGCCGAGGAGGCGCCACCGAGCACGTGCCGCCTGCCCGCCGACCCCCGCTCCCCCCTCCCTGCTGCAGGGTGCCTGCCCCGGCCGGCCTGCGGGGCTGAGGGCGCTGCCCGGCGTGGCTCCGGCTCGGCGACCCGGACAGACCGCAACTCCCAGCAGCCAGCCCGGCAAAGGCGCGCGTAGGCCCAACAGCAGGAACGCGAGAGCTCCCTTGCTGTATTCCTGCTTCTTCTCCCCCCCCAGACGAGGGCGCGAGTGTGGCTCAAAGTGGGAGGAAGGAGCGAGCCTGACCGGGGCACAATCTTGGCTTGACTGACGGAGTCGTGGTCGGGATGGGGTGAAGCGGCTGGCATGGCAGCAGTGGCGGGCTCGGACTGGAGGTGAGTCTGTCCAGGAAACATGAGTGCCTCTCGCGTTCCTTTACATTTGGGAGGGCGGGAGAAAGAGGAGCGCTGACCCCAGCCAGGAGGAGGAGGAGGGGAGGCTACAGTGCCTGGCCGCTCCAAAAGCCGGTCGGCTGGAGGGATTTTCACTTTGCTGGTGAACACACCCACTCACAGGCCCCTCAGGTGGGGCTCTCTTGGCGCGGAAAGTTCCCCCGCTCGCCCCCCTGTTCTCTTTGGGGCGGCAGGTGCCTGGGATGGAATGCGGTGGCTGGTTGGGACGGCCGCGGTGGCCGGAGGGGAGGAAGCGCCAGAGAACGTCCCGCAGGTGCTGGCTGCTCCTTGCGGTTGGCGGCTTAATTTGGCGCAGCCTGGTGGCGGGCTGAGCGAGGGTGGTGGAAGCCCGGCGAAAAGCCGCTTCTTACAATGGAAACATTCCTCCCCCCTCCCCCCCGTGCCCCGATATACCCGTCTGAGGGGGAGCCCTGAGCCGAGTGGATTGGAAAAGGATCGGGAGGCAAGTTGAGCAGCTCCCCTTTCTCCCTCCTTTTCGGTGTTTATATTTCTCCTTGCAGTTATGGAGCCCTTCAGCCCTTGTTTTCTTCTTAACGCTTTCTGCTCAGCCACTCGCTGCTGCTTGTCGGTTTTTATTGGCTGTTGAAACGGCTTGGCTAATAATCTCTTCCCCCTCCCCTTTCATTTATCCTGAGTCTTTAATCTGGAGCCTTTAGTGTCGTCATGGTGTCTGTGGCTCTCCTTGTGTTTACTAGCCCCAGTCGCTAGTAAACAGGCTGCTTAAGGAGTCAGTTCATCAAATAGGGAAGAGAGCAGGAAAGAAATGTCTGAATCAGGTTTGAGATTTCTTTTCACCTGGGGGTTTCTTCCCACCGCATTGTTCATTTGCATGCAAGTTGTACAAAATTTGAGGGATGCCAGATTCCTCAGGTTTTGTGTGTAATATCCAACTGTCAGTGTGTCCATAAGGTTTTTGCTGCACAGAGACATTAACTGTGCTGGCTCCTCAGATATTGATTTAGTTTGTTCTTGAACCCAACAGCATCCCAATGAAAAACTTTAAAAGTTAAATGAATAGTCTTTGGGATTAGCTACTTTCCATTATTCATATTTATGTTCTTGTAATGTTGAACTAACAAAAATTCATTCTGTTCTGAGAGTTTCATAAATTCTAATCTATAAAGTTGTTAACCTGGTTATCACATTTGTGTTCAATGGAAGTATACAAGACATGCTTTCAACTTTCCTGGAGAACAGGAAGTGTCTACGGGTGTGTGTATATGTGCAGAAGAGTGGACTTCTAGTGCTTGAGATGTTAAGACATGCCCAGATCTAGATTTTTTAAAAGAAAGCTTGAGCAATATAAGAACAGCACATGCATGGCTTGGGAGCTAAGGTTTAACACAGACCTAATCTTGAGCAAAAGAGATATGAACTTGCAGTATTCTTATACGCCTAAGAAGTTTTAGGAATATTTTTAAAAGTTTAATGGGTAGCCATGTTGGTCAGCAGTAGCACAGTTCAATTTGAGTCTAGTACCATCAGAGAGACTACCAAGATTTTCAGAGGATAAGCTTTCGAAGGGAGCTTTGACTCTCAAAAGCTCATACCCCCAAAATCTTGTTGGTATCTGAAGTGCCTACTGGACTGAAGTCTGAGTGCTCCATAACTTTATAACACTGAATTCAGTTCCAGATATGTTTAAATAAGTAAATATTTGTGTGTTTGTGAACTGTCATCTTGGAATGGAAATACTTAACTTTTGAGTAAAAAGTTATTCAGTACATAAGGTTAAGTATTCAGAACCTTACATACATAACAGGTGTGCATATAAGAAGTGGAGGTATGTTACTGCCCCAAGCAGATTATTTTGATGGGGTGAAAAGGTAGGAATATGTTTATGATTATTATTCATTTATTACATTAAACTTCTATACCACCCTCCCCATGAGCGGGCTCAGGGTGGTGCATGACAAGTTAATATAAATTACAATGCAACATATAAAATACAATAATTAATTACAGATCTATGAAACCTAACATCCGGTGATGTCAGGGGGTGTGTGGCCTTATGACACACTTCCGGTGAGGTCAGGGGGTGTGGCCTTATGACACACTTCCGGTGATGTCAGGGGGTGTGGCATATGCTAATGAGTTATGCTAATGAGCTCCGGCAGCTCTTTTTCTACAAAAAGACCCCTGGTTACCATTTAGCATAATGATGATGTTTTAGCAGATGTAAAAACCAAACTGCTTCAGACCAACACAGCTGCCCACCTGGATCTTGCTGTTTTTATTTATTTGTATATATTTTAGTTATTTTAACGTGTGTTGGAGGGTTGATTTTAATGGGTTTAAAATGTGGTTTTTATCATGGATATTTAAATTTGTTAGCAGCCTTGGTAGCCCTTGTGAAGGCAGCATGGTGGGATATAAATGTTGTAAAATATAGTAATAAATAAATAAATAAATAAATCTTCACATATTATGCTGTACAGAGGAGTTGCTGTCTTTTACCGGAATGGTGTTGTTAGCCAAATTGCTATATTTCTTTAATAAAAGGTTGGGGAATTATGATATTAATGTGCAATTCGCATATCTATAGGATCATGACCTTTATATAACAGAGTTCCACTTTATCCCAGTCCCAGAAATAGATGCAGAGACTAGGTCTTTGAAAATCACTAGTTTCTTTTACTAAGGGAATATTCACACACAGAGACACACACAAATATACAATCAAGCAAAACACACAGCACAGAACTAGGAAATTAAGGTAGAAAAATCTAGAGACATTTGCATTAGCAGGTATTTAGTTGAGGGGTGATACTTATCTGTCCAGACGCAGTGAGTAGAATCTGCAGTGAAAATAGAATGACACTAAGGGAAGGGATCGTGTTCTGACCGGCAGAGCACGTGGAAAGCTCCAAACAGCGCTAGGATGGAACCTATGAGCCAGGGCAAGGTGAGGGGTGGGAGAAGAAGTAGAGAGAGAGCGCAATGGGGTGGCTTCCTCGTTTTATGCCCTATGCTGACTAAAGGCAGATGTTTTCCGTGTCACATAGTCCTCCAGGAAATACTGGAAAAGCCCAGATGGGCCATGAGAATGGGATTAATGGTTGAGCAATAGAAATACTATTTCTGTAATAGTAACATCTCTCAGAGAGAAAGGTAGACTAAAGGAGAGAATGGATTAACAGTCTGGCAGCATCGTCGGTAGTTGATTCAACAACCAGATGTTTAAACAGCATCATCATCAGGATGGGTGGCTGGCAGATGGACTTGCTTCCTAATCCAATCATGGTGGGAGCTTCTTTTCTTTAGGTTGAGGCTGCATACGTGCTTCACCTGGGGATGTCAATATGCAAGAGGTGGGGGAGAAGAGAGCTTTTCATGGTGTCTTGGCAGGAATATTCCTGGTTGTCGTAGCTGAGTATGGCTTCTCTTCTGGAACTGATGCTGGATCTCTGTGTGAGCAGGATCAGGGCGGCTGGCTTGCCATCTTCCCGGGTCTGCAGTGTCCTTGGGGATGCAGGGATGGGTGACATCGGGTGTTCCATGGGTCCACATCTGGTCTAACATGCTGCTTCAGTACAAGGTTTCCCTTGGCTGGGCACATGTCTTCGATCCAGTAAGTCAGCATTGTCTCATGGGCACCGTGTAGTCCATTTCCCTTGGCCCACAGTTTGTACAGTCCAGCTATACCGTTTATAAGCCATATAAAGCATCAGCAGGCTAACCGTGTACATTTTTCTGGATAAAAGGCCATCCATGAAGAAGACAGTCACCTCTTTAGGGGAGCTGGGGGGGGGCTGCTTGCTGACTTTGTAGGTGTTCTGTTTGGTGGTTCTTTTAGTCATTGTGGTTTAAATTATAGCTTATATTTTATTTCAGTGGTGTTGTTACTTACCCTGAAGACTTGTTTTTGCAGCAAGGTGGGATATACATTAATAACTCCAATTTATTAAACTGCAACAAGATATTTGGAGACACTCTTGTCAGTCTTAACTGTTAGGCTGCCTTCAGGTTAGAAGGGGAAGGAGAGGACCTGGACATAGTTTTTCCTTGCTCATCCTGCTGTGCAACTAGTGACCACCAGTAAGCACATTCTCATGGCCCTGGACAATGAAGGGCCATGAGTGCAAACCACTTACCTTTGTAATTCTACATGCTGTGATATAAATTTCATTAGTTTTCAAGGCGCCACTGTACTCCTGATTTATTATGTTTGTTCAGCTCTCATCACAAATACAGCAGTACCATGAATGGACACTAGAGGGAGATCCACTTGCAACTGAATATTGTTCTATTGTAATCATTCACCTCCAGGATTTTCCCATCTGGAAACAAAAATCTCGAAGGTGAATGTCTAGAATAGCACAGTGTCTAATAACATGTGGATTCTGCTTGTTGGATGGCAGTGGAGAAACCTCTTTTACTTTAACATAGTGCAGCAGAAATAAATGAGAAATAAGCCTTCCAAAGCCAACAGTGAAGGTTTAATATATTCAATGGGAGCCCAATATCTTCAATGGGAGCCCAAAACATCATTCTCTTCTTCTCCATTTTATCCTCACAACAATCCTGTGAGGTAAGTTAGACTAAGAGTTGTGTGACTGGTCCAAGGTCACCCAGCGAACTTTCATGGCATGAGTGGGGATTCAATTCTGGATTTCCCAGATCCTAACCCAAAACTTTAACCACTACACCCTACTGGCAGGCAGAGAATAAAAGCTAGGAGACACAAAATTGGCCACAACTTCAGTATGACTGTGGGAGTTCCAGAACCAAAATTGAAAGCCATGGGAAAGCCATGTCCAGATAAGACAAATCACCAACATCCTGTGCTATTTGCAATGGAAGCTAAGGGACTCTGTTTGTGGCAGGTGTAACTCAGCTACATGTTTGAAAACTGGCCACAAACCCCAGAATAATGATGGAAGTCGCAGTGCCAAAAATGAATGGAACTGAAACACCCTGAACCAGGTTAACTTTAAGATAGGCAACATATAATAAGAGAGCTTTTAAGCAACATGTCATGGGTCTGTACTACTCAGATCCCCAAACTGCCAGGGAAGGTTCCTGGGTGACACACTCAGATGGACCCACCTCACAGGGTTGTTGTGAGGAAAAACGGAGGACAAGAGAACAATTAAGCTTTGGGACCCCATTGGGGAGGAAGTCTGGGTATGGTATTTATTATCAATCTAATTTTTAATAATATTTAAAAGATTACATCATTTATCATATAGCAAAGTAGCCCTTACAAAGGGCTACTAGATCTTCTACCAATACAATAATAATACTGATAACAACTCAGTGCCTGAACTGGGAATTCTAACTTCTGTACATGTAAAACCATTAAAACAGATTAATGTTCCATTGGGGGAAACATCCTTTTACTACTTTGTTACATCATTGGGAAATATTAACTCCCCTCCCCCTTTCTGGTCATAATATTAACAAAGGTTTGCTGCTGTCCCGCTATTAAGTACATTCAAAATTAGATGGAGGAAGAGAGAAATGAATAGAAGTGTGGAAAAGAGGGAGAGAAATTAAGGAAAAGAGAGGGAAATGTTTCACTGCAACACACTAAGTACTGCTTTGCAAGATCTGGCTGAGTTGGGTGCAAGGAAAAGGAAGAGAGAAAGGCTAGGCTATTATAGAAAATGATCTTATTAGCAGGCTGACAGTGACTGGGGCACCCATCAACATACTGTCTTGTCTTGCTCTAGTGCTGGCTTGGTTGATGGACTTAGCATGATCTGTTAGGCAAATTTGCTTCATTCTTGCAAAAAGGCAAGTCTAGCCGATATTAGAGAGACATTTACTGTGCTCAGACTTCCCTGCTTCTCTAGTGGCTGCAGCCAGAACTACATCAAAAGGGAAATCACTGGAAAGGCATTTGGATGGATGCCGCATGACTCTGACTTCAGGGGCCCTCCAGATGATGGGTCCCCTGAATTCTGTCCTCCCCAGCCCCCCCCCCCCAATCATTGGCCATGCATCATTCACATCCTTTGCACACATGGAGCTGTCCACTTCTGTGTTTGGGATTCTGTGTTTCTCATTTAAGTACATGCAGGGCTCTGGCTTGTTGCATGCTATATTCCACAATCTCATTAGTATCAGGGTTGTTTTATGATTAAGATTATGGATGGGTACAATCCAGACAAATATGAACAAATATCTCATTGATTTCAATGGGATAGTGTTAAGCATATGTGTAATTCCCCCACTGATGCCAGTGGAAATAATTGTGCTTTATTTTGGCTTTAGAGCATTGGTTGTCAAATGTTGTAGTTCTGTAGAAGGTAATAAAAATACCAAATCTAATATCAGTAATACTTAATTCAAACCGTAATTCTCCTTCATACCTATTTCAGGAATCACAAAAACAGGAGTGCTCTCACAGGGTTCTGTTATCCTGTCTTATCTAGAAACTTCTGGCTATGTGCTATTCACCTGTTCAGCAGCTTGGTGGTTGCCAGACTCCATGCAGGCACCTTTTTAACCTCCTCCCTCCAAGCAGGTAGTTGGCATTGTATGAGCTCAGGGCTCTCAGAATGAGACACTGCTATTTCTTCAGAAAATACACACAGTCCAGTCATTGAACCCAGAAACATTTTCCTCATATACAACTGGATTCTGAAGCCCAAGCTGTCCTGGACCTGTACATGAACACCTGTTTCCACGTGCAAATTGCTTTCACAGGAATAGAACATTTTGTCACAGTTCTCAGATGTTTCTAACATTGTAACTGAAAAACTTAGATGATATATGATCCTCATTTAATGTTGGTGGATCAGAATGTTATTACAATTAGCTGCTACTTGAAGCTGCTATTGCAGAATGAAAGCTTTGAAAGAATTGATGACTATCCCTGTTTTAGAATATGGAACCCAAGCTAAAACAGTTTCAAGAACATTGAAAAGTGGATGGTATCTGCTTTTCAAAATATTTTAGGAAAACTAGTATGTTGCAATATTTAAACAGTCTTGTTTTGGCAAATGGTTCCATTGCTCAGGGATATTTAAAATATAGAAATAATACTGCATAACAATGTAGTATTAAGGGTCAAAATTTATTAATTTTGATTCAGATGAGGAAGTTCCTCCAGGCTGAGCTGTAATAGTCACCTGTTGCTAGGCTCCTAACAAAACCTAATTTTCAGTAAGTGAACAGGCTATCACAGTATGGCCCCAGACATGCAAACAGCAAAGCTGTGTGCGAGGTCTGAATAACCAGTCAGATAAAGGGACAAAAAAGGGCTTCCAAATCCTGTCAGCCAGTTTATTCATTCACAGACTTCTCAGGAGAAATCCTAAATCCAGACTAAACAAGGACAAATGGGAATACGCAGGAATCTTCTCCTGTGCCAACTCCCCTGAAATGAATTAAAGTTTGCCTCAGTTCTTCTGCATTTCAAAAGCAACATGTGTTCCCAGAAGTTCGCCATCTTCACTTGACAGCAAGAAGAATACCTTGGATCTGGTTTCCTTTCTTGAAGCATTTCTATTTGAATCTTTAACCTCTGAATTAAAAAATGAAGAATTTGGAGGACTGTAAAAGAAACAGTATTCTACAGCGTACATAACTGGTTTTATTTCCCTAGGAAATGAATTACTAATCAATAGGAAGAAACAAATAAATCAGTATATTTTAACATGTGTTTTATGACATGGTTCTCTGTGTAAGTAAACTAATTTCACTAGGGGGGATGAACCCAGTGGTTTCCCAAGTAAATAAAAGAGAGGCAGCATGGAAGGTTTCTCTGGCTCTTAAAGGTTATTCAATCAGTTCAACACACCAAATAAAAATATGTAATGGGTCTGTTTATTTGTGTACAAAATGTCATAATTTATCAATACTGTGCAGCAAAATATATTATCATTCATATCCCAAAATAACCAGACAATATTTCACTTCCTTTCTATCTGCCCTTTAAAAATGGCAACACTGTTTTGGCAGTTCAGCAGCTAAAAATAAAGTGCTATAATTACGTAGTCTTGGAATGCCTCCACTTAACAAATGTGATGTACAGTCTCATATGCAACCACACTTTGTTTCCCACAACCAAAAGCCCCAGACTTTTTACATTCTCAAGAAAACACATACATAAAGTGCTACTGTTTAAACATTCCCCCTCCCCCCAAACAACTTCACAACATGGATCTGGCTCATACCAGGCACTGTAATTCACAAAAGTCAAGATTGTCACACAGAAAGAAGTCACTTAGACATCACTGGGGGATCTTGAACGAAAGGACACTTTAGACTGAAAGCAACCACAAAAAAGAACCCACATAGATCTTTGAATTTCTTGGTTTCTGTAGGCATAAATGATAGGATTAATCATGGAGTTGTAGGTGGCAGGTAGAAGTGTGGCATAAGTGTACACAGCAGGGTAGCTGGAATCTCCAACTACACAGTAGATGGCAAAAGGTAACCAACTGGCTCCAAAGGTCCCAAGTATTATAGCAAGGGTAGAGACTCCTTTTTTGGTTGCAACATAGTGTGATGCTGTTAGAAAGTGCTGTTGGAGCGCTATCTGGTGTGCATGCCTGCAAACTATTTTGCAGATTTTAATGTACAGATGGAGCATAAGGATAAAAATGAAAAAGAAAGAGGCAGCCAGCAAAGTCACATTACTTTTGGTCAGAGGTTTGACAATACTGCACGATGAATAATCTTCCAGACAGTTCCAGCCTAAGACAGGTAGCAGTCCTAAACAGAGGGATACCCCCCAGGTGATGATCAGCATCATATGAATACAGAGGACAGTCTTCTCAGAGTAATAAGTCAGTGCATTGTATAGGGAAAGGTAGCGATCAACTGTGATGGCCAATAAGCTGCTCACCGAAGCAGTAAAAGAGGCAACTAGGAAGCCAACTGTAACAAGGCTGATGGTTTCTGACCGGATCACATAATGGAAAACAAAATTGAGGATCAGGCCAACTCCAGCCAGTAGGTCTGCTGTGGCCAAGCTCCCAATCAGCACAAACATTGGGGTTCTCAGGTTTGGAGTATAGAATATGATGGCCACGACTATAGCATTCTCACAGGCAATGATGGTTCCAGAGATGCAGAGCATAATATCCCAGGGGTTGATGACAAAGATGGGGAGCTCGCTGGAGAGCTCCAAAGTAGAATTGCCATGGCTGGTATGAATCCAGGGTACAGGAGCCCTGGTTTCATTCAAAGAAATGCTTTCATTCATCTTGGCCACAGCCAGGTATGCCACCTGCAAGAAGAAGAAAGGAGAAAATGAAATGTTAAAAATGAAAACAAAGTATAAGTAACCCCAGGCCCACCACAGTCTATGAACAAATTGAAAGTATGAGAGAAGGATGGGACATAATACTTTAAAGGGTGAAGGAGGGGGGGGATTCAAGAGAAAGGGGAAGAAAACATGTCCAAGGAAAGTGGGAAAAATGGGAATGATGCTGTAGCTGTAAGTAGAAATCCGAAGGACATAAAGAGGAAACCCATGAAGAGAAATTCCAGAGGGGATTAACTGTGTTAGCCTGCTTTGCAAAAGCAAAAAAGGAGTCTTGTAGCACCTTAAAGGCGAGTGGGTTTGCTATGGTAAACTTTCACGACCCACTTTATCAGATCCATGAGTTGCATGCCCACCCGCCACCCCCAAGCCGAAAATTGGTTAATATCTGGTGCCTCAACGGAGTCTAGCCGGCTAAAGTGGAGAGGCTCTGTCCGTGGTGCTGAAAGCAAAGCGTTGCTTTCCGCCCCAGCAGGACAATAACTTGAGCCCTCAGACTGCGAAGTCAGGCGGATGGCTGGACCCCCGCGCTAAAGCTGCCACTTGAAGGTCCAGCCGAGCCCCGCGCCGTGTCCCTTCCCTTCCCTTTGCCAATGCCAACCAACCCCTGGTGGGTTGTAGCTCCCCCCCCCACACACACACACACCCCGCTTCTTACTCGGTATCAAGGTTGAAAGCTGCTTCTCATGGGTGCTGCTTCTGCCTTGGCCAGCCGTCGCGGGTTCTGTGGCGTGGTCGGAGTTGCGTCCCCTCTTTGCCTTTGGCGGGCAGGAGCAGAGGGAGGCGGTAGCAGGTGGCTGGGCTGCAGCCCCTGTGTGGCTCGAGAGTGAGGAAGGAAAGGCAGGAGGCTCCAGGAGCTCGCAGTCTGACGTAAATGACCGAGCCGAGGGCAGGGCGCAAAGCTCTCCAAGCGCACATGGAGCGCTGCCCTCGGAGCCCAGGCTCAGCCGCCGCGAGGCGGAGGGGGAGGAGGGGAGACGCGTGTAGTAAAAGGCAGGCGAAGGCAGAGCAAGCGACCGACGCAACGGAGGGGACGGGCAACAGAGGCGCCAGACGCGCCAAGCGGGGCGGAGGGAGGGGGAGGGGAGAGAGAGGAAAGGGAGAAGGAGGCAGAAGAGAGCAGGTAAAGGGACACGTGGACTGGGCAGGAGAGGAGAGAAGCAGAGTCACGAGGGGCAGGAGAGGGGGAGTCGCGTGGGAAAGCTAGGCAGAGAGCAGTGCGAGAAGGGATGGCAAAGGAGCAACAAAGGCAGTCAGGGCAATGCCCCCGGAGAGAGCAGGGCTCGATTAACCACAGGTTGTTGGCATCCTAGTCACCTGCCCACAGTGTCAGCAGCAAGCAGTCTAGGAGCTGAGATTGTACCAGAGGCCCTTTCACACATTGTACAAGGAAAACTGGGATTCCTCTGGATAGTATACACTGGAAAGCAGCTTCAGCCAATCCTGTTCAATACGTATCTGCACGCACCTGTGGCCATAGCATCTCTACACACACACACACACCCCATCCACATAGTGCTAGTTACACAAACACCATTGGACTTAATCTAGTTTCACCATGCTGTCATGTCATGGAATCAAATGAGGGCCATTCTGGTGTGGTTCAATAGATGTGGTGGTATCCTGCATAACCTTATGTACCAGGTACAATTCCATCCTAAGGACCCTTTCCTGGGAATCCTGAGAAGGATTCTGAGTCTGTACCTGTTGGGAGCTGATGCCTGGTCCTGACTCAGCCCCACACAGGCTGCTAGAGCTGGGGGTGGCTGGGATCTCTGACTCACCCATGAGAGGAGAAGGCTGGGAGAAAGAGGCCACTGGGACCCAGGCAGGTCATTCAGACATAGCTGAGCACAGGGCTGGGAGCCAGGCAGCAGCAGGGAGGAGCATGGTCAGAAGACAAGGGAGGCAGCCCTGAGCAGCAAGGGCGAGGATCGGGGCAGGGAGACAGGCAGCAGGGTGAAGAGGCAGGGCAGGCTTCCCTTCCCTTTTACAGCCTGGGGGGGGGGGAGCAGGAGGAAGGGGATTGACCAGGTGGGGGTGGGGCCAGGGGTTCCCATAAAAGGGAAGGCACCACATCAGGTCAGGGAAGAAGGAAGGGACAGAGCTCCTAGAAGGAGAGAGAGAGAAGGCCAGAGAGAGCCAGACCAAGGAAGGATGATGACCAGGGGCTAGAACCCCTTCTCCTTCCCAATTCTGAGGCTGGAGTGAGGGCCTCCTCCTCACTTCCCTTTCATCTGGGGAAACCATGGAAGCTGGGGAGACAACCCTGAGGAGAGGGGATATGCTTATGCTTATTCACAATGTGCTTATGCTTGCTCTCTCAGCAGCAGCCTCATTCCCCTGTTATGGAATCATAGCAGCCTTCCTCGCAGTGCTATTGTGAGAACAAAGTAAAACTTCAATACATAGTTTTAGAAGGAATAGTATTCACAGTAGGTAGCAATGATTCTTATTGAATGGATAGAATGTAGTATGTACTTCCAAGGAAGTGGGTTTTGTGCTGCTCTGATGTCCCCCAATGCTAAGTGTCAAAAGAAGACCCACTGGTCTCGATTGGACTGGTACAAGTAAATTTATCTACAATCTCAGTCTAAATGGGTCAGGATGTAATTACTAATCTAGTACATTCCCGACTGGGGAGGAAGGAATAGTAGGAATGAAGAACAGGGTTGAGTCAGGAAGAAAGGATTAGTCATTAGAAGATAGCCGAAGAACCTGGTCTCAGAAGCAGAAGATGTGGGAAATTAAGCGTCTTTCCACAGCACCAGAGTATATTGTGGCACAATGGGCCACACTTTGACTCCTCCCCATGGCAGCATTGTCCTCCTGGTCACTGCAGCAATGAGGGTGTAAGAAGAAACCACAGCATGGACTCCTCCCACATGGCCCAGGGTTTCTCACATTACTCCAGTGGCATCGGAAGGAGTGGCCCTGTAGTGATTCCCAGGCCAGTATTGTTGTGTGAGAACACAGTTCCAAGAGTGGACACATTTAATGTTTGAGATCCACTTTTCCAATTTGTTGTTTTACCATTTATTTATTTATAATTCGATTTATATCCCACCCTCCCCTAAGGCTCAGGGAGGCTAACAATTGGGGCAAAAGCCATATTTAAAACAATTAAAAACAGAATAAAAACATAACAATAATACAACAAAGTGCTGGTGCTCTGATGTTCCCAGTTCCAAGATGGGTTCCTCCAGACCAACGACGTAAGTTCCAAAATGGCAGATAACCAGTCTTCTTCCCAGGGCCCGCTTGCACCCTGATGGTATCTTCGCCAATTTTCAGCGGCGGTGCATTGGTGGAACTGTAGCGGCAGGAGCGCCTACTTGAAAGCCTGGCGAGGAGCTCTGTCTTGCAGGCCCTGCGGAACAGCGTAAAATCCCACAGGGCCCGGATCTCCTCCAGGAGCTCATTCCACCAGGTAGGAGCTGCCACCGAAAAGGCCCTGGCCCTAGTCTCAGTGAATTTGACATCCCTGAGGTAGTCAAAAGATGTTGGCCCCCCAACCGTAGTGCCCTTGGGAAAACATATGGGGAAAGGTGGTCCCTTAGGTATGCCGGACCCTGACCATAAAGGGCTTTAAAGGTAAGAACCAGCACTTTGAAGTGGATCCGGTACGCTATTGGCATCCACTGCAGCACCTTCAGCACAGGCCGGATGTGGTCCCGCCTAGGGAGACCCATCAACAGCCTGGCTGCTGCATTCTGCACTAGCTGCAGCTTCTGGATTTGCGAAAAGGCAGCCCCAAGTAGAGAGTGTTACAGTAGTCCAGCCTTGAGGTGACCATCGCATGGATCACTGCAGCCAGGTCATCACGGTTAAGGAAGGGAACCAACTGCCGTGCCAGCCGAAGATGATAAAAGGCCGACTTGGCAGTGGCTGCTACCTGGGCCTCCATAGTTAAAGAGGAGTCCAGGAGCACTCCCAAACTCCTAATCTCTGACCCTGGCACCAAAGGCGCCCCATCGAAGGTCAGGAGAGGGAGTCCCAACCCTGAACCACCCCAACCTAGGTCCAGGACCTCCGTCTTTGCCGGGTTTAGTTTCAGCCGACTCAGTCTGAGCCAACCAGCCATGGCTTGCAATGCCCATTGAAGGTCATCTGAGTCGGAGTTCGACCGACCGCCCAGCATTAGATAGAGCTGGATGTCATCCGCATATTGATAACACCCAAGCCCATACCTCCTGGCAATCTGGGCAAGGGGGCGCATGTAGATGTTAAACAACATCGGGGACAGCACTGCCCCCTGAGGCACCCCACAATCAAGAGGGTGCCTCCGGGACCGCCGATCCCCTATCACCACCCTTTGTCCCTGACCTTGGAGAAAAGAAGCAAACCATTGAAGGGCAAGCCTCTGAATCTCCGCATTGGCGAGGCAGTGGGCCAGCAACTGGTGGTCGACCATATCAAAGGCGGCCGACAGATCGAGCAACAACAGTGCAGCCACACCACCTCAGTCCAGATGCCTTCAGAGGTCGTCAGTCAGGGCGGATCAATGCCATCTCCGTCCCATGACCCGGGTGAAAGCTGGACTGGAAGGGGTCTAAGACTGAAGCATCCTCCAGAAAACTCTGTAGCTGTATCACCACCGCCCTCTCAATACGTTTGCCCAAATAGGGCAAATTGGACACCAGCCGATAGTTGGCCAATTCGGTCGGGTCCAGAGATGTTTTTTTCAAGAGAGGGCGGACCATCGCTTCCTTGAGTGCCCAGGGAACAGCCCCTCCAAGAGGGACTTGTTAATAATCTCCCGTAGGGCACCTCGAAACCAGTTTGGTGTAGTGGTTAAGTGCGCGGACTCTAATCTGGGAGAACCAGGTTTGATTCCCCACTCCTCCACTTGCACCTGCTGATGTGACCTTGGGTCAGTCACAAGCTCTGGCACAGCTGTCCTTGAAAAAGAGCAGTTTGTGTCAGAGCTCTCTCAGCCCCACCTACCTCACAGGGTGTCTGTTGTGGGGAGGGGAAGGGAAAGGCATTTGTAAGCCGCTCTGAGACTCCAAGTGAAGGGCGGGGTATAAATCCAATCTCTTCTTCTTCTTCTTCTTCTTCATCGCCTGCCTTAATGAGCCAGGAGGGGCACGGATCAAGGTTGCATGTGGTTGGATGCAGATACGAGCAATCTGTCAACTTTGTCCAGGCTGAGTAGGCTGAAACATTCTAAACCTGGAATTGAAGGTGTGCAAGGGGCCTCGAGTTCCCTCACTGTTTCAATTACAGCCGGGAGATCTTGGCGGAGCACCAGGACTTTATCTGCGAAATAGCTTGCAAATGCCTCACAGCCAATATCCAATTCCCTAACGTTTTGTCTGCCTTGTGGCAGAGCTGTCAAAGACTGAATTATACTGAACAATTGGGCTGGATGTGAGCTTGCAGATGCAATCTCGGTTGCATAGAAGTCTTTCTTAGCAGCCTTGACTGCCACATTATAGGATCTCATAAGCGCCCTATAAGATGTTCTCAACGCCTCATCGTGAGCGCAGCGCCACCGTCTGTCTAGCCGTCTCAATTCTCGTTTCAGCTGTCGCAGCTCCTGGGTATACCAGGGCGCTCGCCTAAGACAAGTGTGGAGAGGGTGTCTGGGAGTGATCTCATCAATGGCTGTGGAGAGCCGACCATGCCAGTCCTCTACCAGCTCATCCAACGAGCCGCCAGGGGGCCTCGGATCCCACAGAGCCATTTGGAGCCAAATAGGGTCCATTTGACTCCGTGGGTGAGCAAAAATCTGCTCACTGCCTACACAGGGTCAGGGTGGCACATTCAGACGGGCCTTCAGGGCCTGGTGGTTCGACCATCACCCCCGCCGCGAAGATCAGATCAAGCATGTGACTGGCCCAGCACTGCCATGGACAACACTAGATCTGTAGCCCAGCTAGAGGCCACGTCCTCGGCATGGACGTTGAAAGCACCCAGGACAATCAGCCTTGGGTGTTCCAACGCCCAGCCTGATATGGTGTCCAGCAGGGACAGCAGACTATTGGTCGGTGCATTAGGCAGTCGGTACACCAGCCAAATCGCCAAACTCTCCTCAGCCTCCAGAATAATGCCGACGCACTCTGCGCCCGCGATCTCCACAGACGGGAGCGCCTGGAAGGAGTAAGCCTCCTGAATGAAAATAGCCACTCCTCCCCCCTGTCCCCTAGTCTGCGATTGGTGAAGGACCAAGAAACCTGGTGGGGCAAGCTGGGCGAGAGCTATCGTCTCGCCCTCCCACACCCAGGTCTCGGTTATGCACACCAGGTCTGCTTATTGTTCCACCATAAAATCCCGTAGGACCGTGGCCTTGTTATTAATGGACCTGGTGTTGCACAACACCAATGACGGAGGGGGGTTAGAACTCCTGGCCCCACTGCCGGCCACCTTCGGGACGGGCCGTGGGCTGGAAGGGCACCGAGCTATTCTATTTCTCCGTGTCCTTCCTTTATTACCCTGCCTAGGCCCACCACTACACTTTCCCCTCCCCAAGAGCACCGGAATCTGCTGGACAAGCATATCATACAGGTCGGTCTCCACTGAGCTTCAGACCACCAGTGACTGACTGCCAATTCAGACCCCAGAAAACAGTCCCAAACAACAACTGAATGCCCTTATACAAAAATACAAAAATACCTAACTAACTGATTACACCAGGAGACCTAACAACATCCATACAACAATATACAATCTAACTCCTGGTAAGCAATCAACAGTACAATCATTCGGCATTCACTCTTCTAGCAGACAAAAAGACCAACATCCATCCCATACGTTCCACATCACACACACACACACACACACACACACACACACACACCACTGTTGCCAGGCAAAGATGTATGTCCACAGCTGTCAGAGCAAAGGAATTCCACCGCCTCTCTCTCCAAGTGAAGGATGTCTCGGGCTTGCTGCAATGTTTTTTGAGCTTGCCACTAGAGGGCTTCTCGGTCCACAGCAGCCCCATTCTCTTCAGCAGCAAGTTCCAAAGCCTCGAACACTCAGGTCCTAGTGCCCGCTTCGACCATGAAAATTCAGGGGCAGGAACGGGTCTCGGTCTGTCGGCGAGCCTCACTCCACGCGCCCTACCTCACTGGCACTCTGGCTCTCCCACAGCCGGTGCTGACCCAGCGGGCTCTGTCACCCAGGGAGCAACAGCGGACACAGCAGTAGCCCCAGGCAGACTTCGCCAGAATGGCGGCCGCAGAGTCGGCCAAATCAGCAAAGCCTTGGGTACCGTCGCTAGCCGCTCAAACGCCATCAGGAGGGGTTCCACGCTGCCCCATGGCCCCCCGCATGGTGTAGATGGCTCAGGGCTACCCCAAGCGCAGAGAAATGGGCGGTCGGAGAAGCCTACAGGGAAGCCCCCATGCTGCACCGCAGTTCTCTCCGGCAGTATGATCCAGCTCACTCCTCGCTGCGGACCGGTAGGATGATCTCTACACTGCTCCGTGGCTTCTGTACCCAGTGTCCGAGAATATAGGCCACATCAGGAGAGGTGGAGGTGGTAGGTTTTATGGCACCCGTTCTTATCATGCCAACCTCTCCAGGTGCTATAAAATATATAGTCCCACGTTCTTAACAACATGCTCGGCAGACTGTGGCGGTCCTGGTGTCCCTACCCAACTGGAACTTACTCAAATTTGTTTGAAGCAGGGGAGCCCGAGCACCAGAGCTCTCTCCCAGTCGTCATCTTGGCTTTTGACATGTGCAGGTGGAACATTTTGATTGATGGCCATCTCAGTGCCAAGTTCATTCTTCCTTGACCATGATCTGGGTCCTGCAATCATCAGTGCAGATGTGCTGACAGATCTACAATAGAACACATGAGGCTTTTAATTATTTTAATACTAGGAGTAAGGCCTGTTGTGGGAAGAAATACAACAAGCTCTAGAAGGAAGCTCCAGGTGAGTGTCCCAGCTGTGGCTGGTGGGGCGGTACAGGGAAGGGGAAAATAGAGGGAGGCAAGCCATGTTTATTTCCTTCTGGTTAGCTATAAGGCAGGACTGTCTTAAGATATTTTGCTGCCCTGTGGGTAGTATGGGAGGATAGCCTCATGGTAACAGGTATGGTTCCCTCCACCCCTGACTTATGTTGATTTGGGGTTATGCCGTGACAGCTAAGGTAGAAAAGCACTTCCTCCTATGCCATGTCTTCTGGGTTCCAAGGCTCTGGAAAGTGGTTCCGTAGCCATTTACAGGGTTGCCACCCTGTTGGGAAATACCTGTAAATTTGAGGGGTACAGCCTGGGGAGGGAAGGGATGGGGAGGGACCTCAGCAGGGTATAATGCCATAGAGTCCACTGGACAAAGAAGCCATTGCCTCCAGGAGAGCTGATCTTGGTCATCTGGACATCAGTTGCAATAGCTGTTGATCTCCAGGTGCCACTTGGAGGTTGGCTTATGTTAATTTGGGGCTATGCAGTGGCAGCTAAGGTAGAAAAGCACCTCCTCCTATGCCATGTCTTCTGGGTTCCAAGGGTCTGGAAAGTGGTTCCATAGCCAATTACACAGTTGTCAACTCTGGGTTGGGAAATACCTGTAGATTTGAGGGGTAGAGCCTGGGGAGGACAGGTTTTGGGTTGGGGAGGGACCAGCAGGGTATAATGCCATAGAGTCCACTGGCCAAAGCAGCCATTATTTCCAGGAGAGCTGATCTTGGTCATCTGGAGATCAGTTGTAATAGCTGGGAAATTTTTTGTAGGGGAAATGATGTGCTGTGGCTGGGGAACATGGTGATTTCTGGGAGCTGTCCAGGCCCCACATGGAGACTGGCAACTCCAGTGACCGTTTAAGGGAAGATTGGGATATGTATTTTACCTCAGGACACATTCAATGACTCCCAACAGCAACAGCAAACTGTTCAAAATGTTAGAGGCAAAGGCCAATCAGACCGCATATGGAAATGACCTCTGTGTTCCGAACAGCAAACTGTTTAGAATGTTGGAGGCGGGACTCAGACAACACAGCCAGTGGATAGGGACAGCTTCTGAGTGACACATCATGGAGCCAACTGATTTAGGAGCGTGTGGAATGTTCAGAAGGTGCCACCCCACTTCACAATCATATATAAGAAGAGATTAATCTGCTTTATTTTTATTTATTTGTTTTATTGCATTTATACCCCGCCCTCCCCGCAAACGGGCCCATGTGTGTGATAATCATACCCATCAAACACAAAAGTCAAATATATGATTTATGGAAATGTTGAATGAAAAGATAATGAAATATCTAATATTTTAATAATGAAATATGTTACTTTTATGGGCACTGATGTCTAAGAGACATTTCTCACATTGCCAGCCTAAACAGAGTTAGACCACTCTAAGTCCATTGAAGTCAATGGGCTTAGTAGGGTATAATTCTACTAAGGATTGCACTAAATTGAATATTAATGACATATTATAGCCGGTGGCTATTAGCTACTGAATGCAACTTATCAATGCCTTCCATTAGCAGATCATCAATATCCAACCTAATAATGAAATGTTTTGAAAGGTTGCACCTTTGGAAGCTTTTACAAATCCTAACGTGTACTAAGAAGAACAAACCACAAGATATCAAGATATTCTAGACTCTAAAAAAACCTTGAAATCACTTCAGAGTTTTACATGGTGGCAAAAAGTACAAATGGAATCTCAATATGCTAAAGATAAACCATTAGGCTTTTATGATAACCCTTTAGAAATAGATAAGACTCTTTTGTATGTGGAACAAAAATTTATTAAAAAAATGTATGTTTTGTTATTAGAATACAGGATGCAAGATGAAGTAGTGAAAGATGTAATGATTCAATGGGCAAAAGAATTGGGGCATAGATCAATGGGGTGTGACTTAGATCAATGGTCACAGATTTGGAAGAAAAATATAAAAATTACTAAAGTAATCTCTTATAAAGAGAATATATATGATGTCCTATAGATGGTATATTACCCCAGAGAAACTTGCTGAATTTGACTCGAATTGTTTAAATCAATGTTGGAACAGTCAAGCAGGGGGCGTGGCATGTTCGGCTGAGAGGAAAGACGTGTTGCGGTTGAGCTCCCGGTAGAAGGTTAAGAAAAGTATAAAGAAATTCCTTCTTCAGGAGATAAAATTGTCAAAACCAGGCTCTGAAGACCTGTAATCTTGTTTGTTGTGAAGAGAGGGAGGGAAAAAAGCGTCTGGAATTTGGCAGAGCAGGAAGACGAGCAGATAACTAATAAAGGAGCTGAGAGGACTGTTATGGCTACTTCGGACTCTGAAGCAGAAAGCGAAACCAAGGTAATGAAGCCTAAAGACTTTCAATTAGAGGTTAGGAAGGCTGTGGATTCAGCCAAACACAGCATTACCAAAGCTGTAACAAAAATAGTGGATGGAAAAATATCTAAATTAGCAGACGCTGTGGGAGCCATGGCAGAGACATTGAATTGTGCGTGGGAGATGGCTCAGGCGAATGAGAAGAAAATTAATATGTTACAAAAACAGTCCAGACAATTGGAAAAGCATAATAAGTATATTAAAGATAAATTAATGGACCTGGAAAATCGGGCCAGGAGGTTAAACTTACGGTTGAAAAATATTCCAGAAACAGAGGAAATGGAGAAGGTGATTGAATGGATGGCTGAAATGCTCCCGGATTTAGAAATTACAAAGGAGGTTTTGGATCGTATTCATCGTGTGGGGAGGCAGACAGCCGAGAAAATTTGGCCTAGAGATGTGGTAATGTGCTTTGGAAAATATGCATTAAAGGAGCAAGTGCTCAAGGACATGAAAGCTTTGGATAGACTGGATAAGTTATTGTATGAGGATAAGAAAGTGCTGGTGTTTGAGGATCTCTCACAAGAAACAATTAAAAGGAAGAGGAACTTAAGAATGTTTACTAGAGTGCTGCAGGAGAAGAATTTGGCCTAGAGATGTGGTAATGTGCTTTGGAAAATATGCATTAAAGGAGCAAGTGCTCAAGGACATGAAAGCTTTGGATAGACTGGATAAGTTATTGTATGAGGATAAGAAAGTGCTGGTGTTGAGGATCTCTCACAAGAAACAATTAAAAGGAAGAGGAACTTAAGAATGTTTACTAGAGTGCTGCAGGAGAAAGGAATGAAATATACTTGGAGAATAGCACCCTTTGCTTTGAGAATGTTATATAAAGGAGAAATCCTGTTTGCAGAAGATCAGAAGCAAATGGTGGCCTTATTTAAACATGTGGGACTGCAGCTGCCTAGGGATTGCAAACAACTCTCTGATTTGGAGTTAGAAGAAGAAAGTGATCTGGAACAGAAGACCGACTACAATCAGAAACAGAAGAAGAAAAATAAAAAGGATGAAAATAAGACTTGGGACTTCAGAGAAAGGGTCAAGCCTAAGAAATGATCAAGAAATGAAGGACTAATGAAGAAGGAAAGAAGATAAAATAACCGGAATTAGCTCAACATGGACAGCTT